>NC_051157.2:230462189-230496024 GCF_013339745.2 Dermacentor silvarum
GTGAACGAATTGGTAGTTCAGTAGCATTCTGATGGAGACTTGCCGCACGGTAGTGGGGTACGTCGATAGCCTAGCAGCACTCGTGCTAGTTTTGTTTCGAGATCGTTCACCATAGAGTGCTTGAGAAGGCCATCCTTTATTGTGCGGACCGCGCGCTCTGCGAGACCATTAGATTGTGGGTGGTACGGCGCACTGTGTAGAAGAGTTATGTTGTTGGCAGTCATGAACTGGGAAAACTGCTGGCTTGCAAACTGAGGCCCGTTATCAGATACAACTGTTTGCGGCAAGCCAAAACGAGCGAACAATTCGCGAAGCCGCGCGATTGTGACTTCTGTGGTCGCCGACCTGACGGGAAGTGCCTCGATCCACTTGGTATGGGAGTCGACGACTATCAACAGCATGCGCCCCTCTATTGGTCCGGCATAGTCAATGTGAAGCCGTGCCCACTTGGTCCCCGTTTCTGGCCAACAGATAGGAGCCTGGCGATGAGGCATTGGCTGCGCTTGTACACAAGAGATGCACGAACGTGCAAGGCTTTCAATCTCACCATCCAACCCAGGCCACCAGAATAGCGTACGAGCCAGTCTTTTCATCGCACATGCACCCTGGTGGGACCGATGTAGCTCAGCGAGCATGGAGACTCGAGCTTTGCGGGGTACGACGATGCGATGACCCCAGTAGAGCAGGCCTTCTGCGCTTGACAGCTCCAGTCTTCTGCAAAAATAAGGTTGAAGGTGATTGTGACACGGTGACATGCGTTTAGGCCATCCATTAAGTACAAAGTGCTGCACAACGCTGAGGTCTTCATCTGCGTTCGTCAGCGCCCGTATGGCACCCGCTGGCACGCACGAGCTGTCAAGGTTCTCTGAAGACAGCACATATTCTGGTAAGGTGCCCGATTTGCAAGCATCTGGTATCGGCACAGGCAAGCGGCTGAGTGCGTCCGCGTTGGCATTTTCCTTGCCGGCCCTGTACTCGATGCGGTACTGATATTGGCTTAGAAGCAGAGCCCATCTCTGAATACGTGCCGACGCCATTGGGGGCACAGGTCGATCTTCTCGTAGAAGTCCCACTAGTGGTTGGTGGTCCGTGACCAATACAAATTCGCGGCCCAACAGGTAGTCTCGAAACTTTGTTACTCCGAACACCAGTGCGAGAGCTTCCTTCTCGAGCTGAGAATAATTCTTTTCGGCGTGTGTTAGCGTGCGTGAACGGAAGGCAATGGGCTTATCCAGTTTACCAATTCGGTGCGAAATTACGGCACCTAGACCAGAAGATGACGCATCACATTCCAAGCGCGCAGGTTGGTTGGGATCGAAATACGTCAGAACTGGCGAACTCAGGAGTGTTTGTTTAGCCTTGAGATACGAATTTTCCTGGGACGTTCCCCACTGCCATTTATGCTCTTTTTCAAGCAGAAGATACAGCGGGGCCAGCATCGTTGACATCTGTGGCAAGAACCGATGATAATAAGTCAACAGACCCAAAAACGAGCGCAGTTCGCTCACATTCGTAGGCCGTGGCGAGTCGCGTATTGCTGCTAGGTTCTTCTCAAGCGGATGCAAGCCGTCTTTGTCGATGCGATGGCCCAGGTAGACGATGGAGTCTTTGCAAAAATGGCATTTTTCGGCTTTCAGCTTGATACCATTCTCTTGAAGCCTGCGCAAAACGTCCCGGAGCACTGAGCCATTACCATCTTCACGTTCCGCTATCAAGACATCGTCCAAATACACTTGCACGGCTGGAAGGCCGGCCAGAACCGTTTCCATGCGCCGCTGAAAAATCGCGGGAGCCGAAGCAACTCCAAACGGAAGACGGTTATAACAGAACAAACCCTTGTGAGTGTTTATCACGGCCAACTTTCTCGCCTCCTCATCCAAAGGAAGTTGGTTATATGCATCCTTAAGGTCCAGTGTTGTGAAAGACGATCCCCCACGTAGTGACGCAAAAATGTCTTCAATGTTCGGTAAAGGGTACTGCTCAGTTATGCAGGCAGCATTGATTGTGGTTTTGAAATCGCCGCAGATGCGAAGGGACCCGTCTTTCTTCAGAACTGGTACGATTGGTGCCGCCCACTCAGAATGTGCTATGGGCGATAATATGCCTTGTTCCACTAAACGGTCCAGCTCCGTTTCCACTTTTTCACGAAGAGCATAAGGGATTGACCGCGCCTTATGGAACTTCGGTTGGGCGTCTTCTCTCATGTGGAATTTCACAGGTGGCCCCTGAATGTTTCCAAGCCCTGGCTCAAAAAGGACAGAAAACTCGGTCCTGAGGCTGTCGGGATCTGCTGACGTCGACTGAACCGTAGCGAGAAAACCGGACGGCAGAAGCGAAAACGCTTGAATTAAGTCCCTTCCGCAAAGGCTGGGGCCCGAACAACCTACAACAATCAGTGTGGCAGGTACAGCCTTTCCCGCAAAATGGGCTTGAAGGTGCAGTTCACCGACAATGGGTAGCTTGCCCAAGTAACAGCTGAGCGTGTGTTTGCATTTCGATAAGCGTGGCCAACTCAGACGGTGCTTTAGATACAGCTCCTGCGGAATGATAGAAAACGGTGATCCCGTGTCAATAATCATGTTCAAGGGCACTCCACCCCAGCGGATAACTCTGCGGAACGCCTGGAGCGAACATTTCTTTTCTCGTGATTCCTGCAATGTGAAGACTGTTGAAATATCGCTTTCCTCAGTTTCGGATACCGCGCTCTCATAATGAACTGCGGCGTTAGCGCTGCCATCGCGCCTACGACCAGCCCGGAGCCCCGATTGGGAGCGGCATTTCCTTGCGAAATGACCAGTTTTCCGACAGCGAAAACACTGCTCTCTTTTATGCGGACAGTCGCTTGCTTCGTGATCGTAGTTTCCGCAGCGTGCGCAATCAGTATGGATTTGCTTATCTTTGGTGAAAGATTGATATCGGCGTGATTTTCTCGCTACACTGCACACCGCTGCCTCATTATCAGGTCTGGTCATGGCGCTTACTTCGAGTGCGGCTGTCTCTGCCGCTGTGGCAATCATTTCGGCTTGGGCAAGTGTGAGCACAGTTCTTTCAAGCAGCGTCTGTTGCACCGCCCGATTTCTGATGCCACAAACAATGCGGTCCCGTAACATGCGGTCAAGGCTGGTGCCGAAGTTACACTTATCTGCAAGCTTGCGTAGCTCAACAACATAGTCCCGGACAGATTCGTTTGCGGCCTGGTCTCTTGCAAAGAACTTGTAACTTGCAGCAACCTCATTACACTTCGGCGCATAATGGTCATTTAGGAAGGTAAGTGCTTCCTTGTAACTCAGGTCATTTACTTTCCGGGGGGCGCTGTGTCCAGCCAGAATGCCTACAGTCTTCGTTGACAGTGTCGAAACCAAGTGCGCCCTTTTCTTATCATCTGTCTTAATATCATTCGCTTCAAAGAATGCTTCCAATCGAGTCAAGTAAATATCCCACTTATCTTGATTTTCGTCGAAAGTTGGGTTACCGAGGTTCGTAGCCAGGGCCATGACCGCCGACGCTCTGTACTCGATCACTTCAAGTAACCAGCAGGACTTCCAGAGCTTCCGAGACGCCTCTGTTGGTGGCGGGGGCTCCGCGGGGTGGTCACCCTCGTCGCCACTGTTGTAGCGGGTGACAGAGTGACGGAGACGGCCCAAGTGCAAACGCACGACAACCTTTATTTCAGAGAACGAAATATATATATATAGGCTACTTGCCTATGACGTAACACAAAAGAACCAATCATGTTTGACACGTGTTAGCCGAGCACTTCATATCACAAACGGAACAAGATGCTCGCCGCGCCGTTAGTAACCGGCTCCTAACAGAGGAAGTGTTGAGAATTGCTGAAAACCTGAACCTTGGCAATCTATTTCAACCATTTGAAAATAAGAATGCTTTCTTCGATTTCGTAGCCACCCTGCCTTGAAGTTTTTCGTTGGCTGTCACCTTGGTTTTCACTGCTTTGACCGGACGAGCGCCCATATCTAGATTATCCCAATTTTCAGTGAAAGTGGTGTAGGGGCTTCCGCTCTATTTTACGGTACTGGCAGACAGAGACAAGTGGCACGTGTAAGGTGAATATTTATAATTGAAAAAAGAAACCTGCAAGAAAACAGTGCAAAGCTAACAATATACAGCGCAGTCAATTCCACACATTCCCTGAAGTCCGCAGACATAATGTATTGGTAAGTTCAAAAAATTTACATTGAGTCTGCAGGTGTCACCTCGTTGCTGCTGCTTCTGATGAAAATTCGTTGAGCCCGCCCAATGCATCGTTGATTTGACGTTGCTGTCTCCACCATTTGTTCCACGGTTGATCTGGCCAGAAGAGCAGGACCTGAATCGCCCGGCTGACTCAGCTAGCCTGCGGATAGTAGCCGCAGGGACTCTCGGAAATGGTGCTGTCAGCCTGTAGCCGAGGTCTCCAGTGGGGCGCCTGCTCAGCTCATGGGTTACAGCTGTGGCAGCTGAAGCAAAGCCTCCACTTGATTGCCACAGTCCCCATGAGCCATCCGTCGCATCCATCCTCCAGCTCAGCTAGCCTGCGGATAGTAGCCACAAGGACTCTCGGAAATGGTGCCGTCAGCCTGTAGCTGAGGTCTCCGGTGGGGCGCCTGCTCAGCTCATGGGTTGCAGCTGTGGCAGCTGAAGCAAACAAAGCCTCCACTCGATTGCCGCCGTCTCCATGAGCCATCCGTCACATCCATCTTCCAGCTCCTTCTCCTGCTCAGCACCTTGAATGCAAATGTGCAGGAAATGAGGCTTACAATCGCCCGTTCAATTTAGCTGAACTTCAAGCATCTTCGAAGTGTCAGAAAAACTCTGCGCCAGTTAGCAATCGCATCATTTATGAAATTATCAACTACTGACACTCACAAACACTAAAAACACTATCACTTCGCAATGCTGTGTGGGCAACTGAGTACATTCCATCTGCCTGGAAAGAAGCTATTGTTATCCCCATACTTAAACAAGGTCAGTACCCGTCTCTAGCCAATTATTACAGGCCAATAGGTCTAACTCACCTCTAGCCAATAGCTATAAATGTTTGCGAAAACATATCTTTATCTTTCCCTGAAGCGCGTAGAAGACATGCACAGTTCTCAGGCACCAACTACGCCGATGCAGCTTGCTGGGGGGCAGGGCGGCATCTGGTTTCGACAGGATGTCAATACAGCCTTGCTGATCTGACCCTATCCCCCCCCGCCCCCTCTGAGCAGCCAGCAGCTGCTCTGAACAAATGTGCCGCTGATGCGTGGCTTGGAACTTCGAAAGTCTCACAGAAGAAGGATCAGCCAGAGAGAGAATAAACATCTTTATAAAGTAAATGAAGCTTTGGAGTGGCGTCCTCATTCCAGAATGCGTTGAGCTCTGGCCGCATCCTGGGCCCTCGCAATCAGCTGTTGCTGATCCTTGAGGTCGGAGCTGGCCAAGGCTCTCTCCCAAAGCTCATTGGTGTGGTAAGGGTTCACAGGATTTAGTGGTGCCTGTCTGCAACCGCCTACTACGTACCTGAGGGACTCGGGCTCTGCGCAGAAGCGACATTGGGGAGAGAATTGTGTAGGGGCTATGAGCTGATCAGAAGGATCAGCCACCTTGTCCTCCGGCTCCCAACTCCTTCAGTATTCCATCCAAGCCCATGAAGATGGGCTCACTTGACTTTAGGGAGCAATCTCAGGCCTCTTGGCCTCTCGTACAGAGACGAGGCCAAGATCTTCTAGCCTAACTGGTTAGGGAGGAACCATCCCCCTCTGATAAGCCTGTGGACCCCCACAGCTCTTCGCTAAAGCCTATGGAGGTAGCAGCTGGCCTCAGTGCCCAAAGAATGGCACCCCGCAGGGGCGTCTGCGCAAGCAGGCGTTTGGTGAGTTGCGCCACCACGTACCTGAGCACACGGGGGTTGGACCCTCCCACGCGTAGCCGTGCGTGGCTTAGCCGTGTCTGGGGAAAGGGGGATCCTGGAGGTTGAGCTAATGTCGGGTGTTTGGACCTTTAAGGCCCCCCGGCTGAGGCAACACACCTCTTTGGCCTCTGCTTCACATAGACGGCAACCCCGGACTGACCCACCCGGGGGAAATCGGCGGTCGCCTTTTCCTGTCCCCCTCTCCGATCTTTTTCTTCTCTATTTTTCTGTCCTCACTGTCCTGTCACCTCTTCTCTTCTGTTACTTCCACACTTTTCATAGGCGGCTTGGGTTAACCTTGTGTAGGTGCCCTCTCTTGGGTTTTTATATAAGGTTATAGCGGCAATGTACGGCTGGCGCCTGCAGCCTTACACGTTAAGTGCTGCAGCGTCCCCTTGTTGGACTCCGTGGTGGGTGGCTGCCATTGCTGCCGAACAACACTGAACTGTTATGGGAACGCCCGCTTTTCCTCGACTTCTTGATCGTGTCCCTCACAAGAGGGGACGCACTGATGAGATATTGAACATGTTCATGTAACCTAAAGACATTTTCCCACCATTTCAAGTAGTGCATAGTGAAAGAACAGAAAAACTAGCAAGAACCATATCCCCATTTGTAGTTGCAAAGAGCTTGATCAACACGCTAGGCCCTGGCTACAAGGTCACCAAAATGCCAAGCGGGGACCTTCTTCTTGAACTACGTGACAAAGAACAATACAATAGACTCGGCAAACTTGTTACTTTTGGTGATGTCCCAGTTACCGTTTCACCGCATCGGTCCATGAACACAGTACGGGGGGTAGTATCAGAAGCAGACCTCACCGACCTATCTGAAACCGAACTGTTGGAAGGATGGAAAGAGCAAAACGTCACGAATGTGAAGCGCATTGTTGTGAGACGGGGCAACAAAGAAATCCCCACGAAACATCTGATACTTACCTTTGAATTGAGCGAATTGCCACAAACCATTGAAACAGGCTACACAAAGATAGCTGTAAGACCTTACATACCAAACCCTAGGCGTTGCTACCAATGTCAAAGATTCGGCCATGGCTCGCAGAGCTGCCGTGGTCGACTCACCTGTGCTAAGTGTGTAGTACAAGGTCATGCCTCAGATAATTGCGAGGCCACACCTCACTGCGTTAATTGCGATGGTGAGCATCCAGCGTACTCCCGGTCTTGTCCAAGTTGGAAAAAAGAGAAGGAAATTATAACACTGAAAGTCCGTGAAAACATATCGTTCAGGGAAGCCCGCAAAAGGTGCTCGCCATTCCACACGACTACTTACGCTGATGCGGCGCGTCAAGGGGCAGCGTCGCAGCGGCTACTGCCACCTGCACAGCCCGCACGCAGCGAGCTGTCACTTGTGGCTCCTGCCCCCAGGGTGAAAGGCGCTAAGCCTACTCCACCCAACCAGCAAACAGGCCCGGTTACCCTAGGGTTGCCGGCACAACAACAGTCCTCGGTGGCAGCCTGCGCTACGCGTAGCGAACCCGCAGGCCCGCCAGCAGCTCCCACGGTGGGTGCAGTCAAGGCTGCCTCACCCTCACCGGCCCCTGCTGGCGCTAGCAACAGCCGGCGCAGCTCAGGCCCAAAGGCAGCCCCATCGACCTCAGGGCTGGTGGGCGCGAATGCCTCGTCCTTCGCGGGGAGACTTTCCCGCGAAACTTCTCGCTCGCAAGAGCGCGTGTCCGGCGCTTCACAAGAAGAAATGGACACCACACCCATCCCGACGGCGCATCAAGCGCCTAAGGAGCGGCGAGGTTCCCTCGACCGCTTCAGAAAGGACAAATCCCGCGTTACAGGGCCTGGAAAGGGCTCTGTAATCTAAGGCAACACTTCCTTTTTTTTAGTACACACAGCACCTATTTAATTTCAGTATGGATACACAAATCATACAATGGAACATCAGAGGCCTTCTTAGGAACCTCGATGATGTGCAAGAACTTCTCCACGAACACAATCCAAAAGTGCTGTGTGTACAGGAAACTCATTTAAAATCGACACATACAAACTTTCTCTGACAGTATGTTACGTTTCGTAAAGACCGTGATGATGCTCTCGCATCATCAGGCGGTGTTGCCATTCTAATTCACAAAAGCATAGCATGTAAATGTTTGCAGCTACAAACGCCCCTCGAAGCAGTGGCAGTTCGACTTGTTCTCTTAAACAGACTCATCACTATTTGCTCGCTTTACATACCCCCACATTACCAACTAAACAAACATGAATTTCAGTCATTTATAGACGAATTGCCAGAACCTTATCTTGTTCTTGGCGATTTTAATGCGCACAGCGGTCTGTCGGGCGACTCTCGCATTGATGCACGAGGCCGTCTAATTGAGGACTTCCTTTTCTCATCCGGTGTGTGTCTGTTAAACAAAAAAGAAGCTACATATTATTGTCTCGCAAACAATACCTTTTCCTCCATAGATCTCAGCATAGCTTCTCCATCCATACTACCTGAACTTGAATGGGAAGTTATAAAAAACCCTTATGGGAGCGACCATTTCCCAATACTGCTGAGAGCACAAAGACAATACGTATCTCCACCACTTGCCCCCCGGTGGAAGGTCGATGCAGCGAACTGGGAAAAATTCCAAACACTTACCAGTACGATCTCGTGGGCTGGCATGTCTTTGCTCGGAGTTGACGGTGCCGTCGAGTATTTTACTAAGTTCCTAATTGATGCAGCATCTAAGTGCATTCCCCAAACAACTGGACTTCCTAGCAAACCCCGTGTTCCGTGGTGGAATGAACAATGCCGGAACGCGCGTAGGCAGCAGAACAAAGCATGGAGGCAGTTTCGCGATTCTCCTACTGCTGAAAACCTTGTCAATTTCAAGAAAATTAAGTCCCAAGGTAGGAGAACGCGCAGACAAGCCAGGAGAGACAGCTGGCAAAAATTCTTATCAAGTATCAATTCATACACGGATGAGGCCAAGGTTTGGAACAGGGTCAATAGAGTAAGAGGACGACAAACACATCCACCTCCCCTGGTACACACGCAGCGAGACAACCTGGAGGACCAAGCGAACCATCTGGGTGCACATTTTCAACATGTGTCCAGTTCGTCGCACTATTCTCCAGCGTTTAAAAGATACAAATCAGCAATAGAAAAAGAAAAACTAGACCGAAAGAGCACCGGGAACGAGCCATACAACTTGCCTTTCTCTCTAGCAGAACTGCATGCATCACTCGCCTGCTGCAACCAATCTGCCCCAGGCTCTGACCGCATACTATATGAAATGTTGAAGAACCTGCCCTCTGAAACGAAAAAAACCCTTCTCTGTCTGTATAACTCCATATGGACCTCCGGCGAGATCCCCTCTGCCTGGAAAGAGGCCATAGTGATCCCTATCCTGAAGCAAGGCAAGGATCCATCGTCCGTATCGAGTTATCGGCCCATAGCTCTAACAAGCTGCATCTGCAAAGTCTTCGAGAAGATGATAAACCGCCGTCTGATACATTTCCTAGAATCAAATAAGCTGCTTGACCCATACCAATGTGGGTTTCGCGATGGCCGATCCACCACTGACCATCTGATACGCATAGAGGCTCAGATTCGAGAGGCTTTTGTCCACAAGCAATTCTTCCTTTCTGTTTTCCTCGATATGGAAAAAGCATACGACACCACGTGGCGGTTCGGAATACTGAGAGACCTCTCCCACTTTGGTATACGTGGTAATACGTTAAATGTGATTGAAAGTTATCTGCTGAATCGCACATTCCGTGTTCGAGTTGCCAAATGCATTATCACGACCTTTCGTGCAGGAAACTGGAGTGCCACAGGGTGGGGTGCTCAGTTGCACTCTCTTCATTATAAAAATGAATTCCTTGCGTCTATGCATCCCACGCAACATGTTTTATTCAACGTACAGCGATGATGTACAGATTGGATTTAAATCGTGCAACCTTGCTATCTGTGAGCGGCAAGTTCAGCTTGGTCTGAACAAGGTGGCTAAATGGGCAGACGAGAATGGGTTCTGCACAAATCCGCAAAAGAGCACCTGCGTCCTTTTTTCTAGAAAGAGAGGACTGCACCCCGAGCCCGACATTGACCTGCAAGGACAGCATCTACCTGTAAAAACGGAACATAAATTCTTAGGCATCATTCTTGACACAAAGCTAACATTCATACCACACCTAAAATATCTAAAAAACAAGTGCATGAAAACAATGAATATTTTAAAAGTGTTGTCACGCACTACATGGGGTAGTGACAAAAAGTGTTAAATTTGTATAAAAGCCTCATACGAACACGCTTAGATTACGGGGCCATAATTTATCAGTCAGCCACCCCAACCGCGTTGAAGATGCTGGACCCCGTCCACCATCTAGGTATTCGCCTCTCTACAGGTGCCTTTAGGGCAAGCCCTGTAGAAAGCCTTTACGTGGAATCCAATGAGTGGTCACTCCACTTGCAGAGGACCTACACAGCTTTCATGTATTTCCTCAGAGTGAACGCTGACAGTCAACATCCCACATATTCCACCGTAAATGATTTGTCCAGCTCCCACCTGTTTCATAACCGGCCTGCAGTAAGACAGCCCTTCTCGTTGCGTGTGAGAAGTTTGGCTGAGGAAATGGATGTCCGAGTCCTTGAACATCGTCTAATGACACCCACTCAGCAGGTCTCACCATGGCAATGGCAGATTGTAGACTGTGATTTGTCCTTTTTACATGTTACGAAGCACGCCCTGGTTACACACATTCGAATGCACTTCCTTGAACTGCAGCATAAATACTCCTGTCCGGAATTTTACACCGATGCATCAAAGTCTCATGCTGGCGTCTCTTATGCAGCGGTTGGCCCATCATTTTCAGATGCCGACGCCCTGCACCCACAAACGAGCATTTTTACAGCAGAGGCTTATGCAATACTGTCGGCTCTTAAACACATCAAGGACTCGAAAATACCAAAAGCAATCATCTACACAGACTCGCTGAGCGTAGTAAAAGCTTTAAAATCTCTTAAAAGGCACAAAAATCCAGTAATAGTATCGCTTTATTCATTCATATGTAGTATTTATGCGTCTGGGCAGCATGTTGTGGGGTGCTGGGTGCCAGGGCACCGAGACATCGAGGGAAATGTACTGGCAGACCAGCTTGCTACATCCATCGAGGTAAAAGCTGGCAACACATCTATGCCCGTCCCTGTACCCGATATGAAGTCATATCTACGTAAGAGACTTCGAGTCCACTGGCAACGTTTGTGGGACGGCCAGACTCATAACAAGCTCCATTTAATTAAGCCCCATTTAGGAAACTGGCCATCGACCACGAAATCTAGAAGAAATGATGTCCTTTTCTGTAGGCTCAGAATAGGACACACTTACAGCACGCTTAATTACCTGTTGTCTGGAGGCGAACCCCCAACCTGTACTAGATGTGGGGAAGCACTTACTGTACTTCATATCCTAGTACAGTGTCCACTAATAGAACCTGAAAGAAAAAAGCACTTTGTTCAAGCCTATAAAGAGAATATACCCCTTCACCCAGCAATGTTTTTACATAATGACCCGATATTTCCGCACGATTCAGTTTTAGCCTTTTTAACGACCTCGACATTTTGCAAGTTTTTCGTCCGAGAGATTCGTAGTGGCATCCTCTTTCAGAGGACGCTGCTGCGACAGCATATTTGAAATGCACTCTCCTCCAGGCCCTTGTGAGGCAGTAGTGCCTTGTATCTCTTACAACTTTTTTATACTATATTATATTCATTGCGCCCCTATCACGTCATTGTCATGGATCTTAGTATTTTTGTCTTTTACGCACCTTTAGTGCGCAGGATTTTAGGCCCCTTTACAGCCACCCTACACCTATCCACTGTCATTGATCATACCATTGCTCATTCAGTAAGTACACCACGTCTTGGCGCTCTTAGGCCATAGCTGGCCCTTGCGCCACAAAACAACATATATCATCATCATCAAAGAATGGCACGCTCCTGTCGAGCGTGGAAAAAAGACAGGCAGCGAGTAACTGCCGCAGGTATGCCTGTCCTTTAGTTTGAGTAGCACACACAGATCTCTTGCATTAATTTTTTTGTAATCCGCAATGGCTACACGAATAGCACAATGACTCAATCATATCCGAGCCCTCATATTGTTACGTTGCGAAACGCACTTGTTTAATAACTATTTCCACAAGACTTAAAATTCCTGAGCGCGCAGGTAGTTTTTTTCGTGTTTTCTTTTTCAAGCGTTCTTTTAAATAAATTTCAATTGTTAGACAGCGCTCATCCTGTGTCCTATCTCTGTGTATTTAGTTGTTTTTGCGCTGACCATTAAGTATGCATACCACTCGTAAATGTTGTTGGCAATAGGAGAGCGAGTAAATACACTTGGTGCACATTTTGCGTGGGTATCTAGGTCAGAACACTGCACAAAAATGTTTCTTGAACACAAATTTGCAGCTGAATCAAAACCAATTCGCCCATTCAGATCATCAGCAGAGGGTTACAATCAGTCCTTCATAATCTGTGAACCGAAATTTGCACTTGGCTCCAGGATCAGACCAAATCACCTATGATATTGTCACGAGGTCGTGGAAACACGCAGAATTGCACGCAGAATCCAAACTGTTAAAGATCAAACTCTTTACTAGGTGATCCTGTGACCAGCAAAGAAAATAACTCGCTTTACAACTACAGCAGCGAGCACAATCGTCGGTCGTCGACAAAAAAAAAAAAAACTGATCAGCGGCGATACGCATCGGCTTTTATAGATGAGTCATTGAAGGTTCCGGAGTAATCCCTGGTGCCCCCGTGTCTTCCAGAAAGTACTACACAATTCGCGTCGCTCATACAATCATATTATTACAAAAGCGTTGGTGACAACGGATAGAAGCATCGATAATGTTCGAGAAACTTCCAATACACGCAGGCGCGTCCTGCACCAAAATGTTTAACATTTGCTAGCCGGTGAAAAGCGGTCACCGGTGAAAGATAAACAAGTACATATGTCAATATATATTTTATGCACTCTACCGTGGATATATTTTTAGTCCTATATACAGTCGTGTTTCAGCGAATGCTTCACACTTCATTGTTCCATTGAAAACTCATGGTCACTTGCATGGCACTCTTTGGCCAGACCTGCATTAAACACCACATGTCATCATCATTAGCAGCATACATAAGTGGGCCTGCCAAAGCCATACAAGAGCTTGAGGGCAGCTCCGTTGCTATGGAGACCCACTTGTTCCCTGAGGTAGGGGTTCAGACCTCGGCTGGGATGTCAATGCTGTAGGTAGCCAGCAGGCACGACATCTTGCGGTGCTGCTGACATTGCTTGCAAGTGGCAGCATAACACCCAATGGAGCGGGTGAGACCTGGCCAAAAGAAGCGATGGCATACGTGCTGGAGATTCCTAGATGCCCTGTGTTTGGCGTGTCATGCAGAACGGTAGAACGCGGGTGCTTTGGTATGTTGAGGATCAGTTCAGGGCCGTTAGGCAGAACGTTGCCTTGATATAGGGCACCATTTTGGAGAATGAACATGTGCAGGGGTGTGTCAGGAGGCCCAGATTCAAGTTGCCCATAAGCGCCCGCCCGCAAGGAGGCATCACGATCTTGTTCATTGCCAATGTGGAGAAGCTTGGAGACAGACAAGACGCAGCCACCAAGCTCACTGTTTAGAAGGTCAGGTTTGTCAACGGAACACTACGAGTATGAAGAGACCTTGCCAAATGGGTATCTTCAAAAAGAAGCTCCACAACCTCTTCACCAACCCTTTTGGTCATTGGCTTGCTGCAAAAAAGGATCTTGGGGGTCTGTGTCCAGACTTGGACAGAACTGTAAGTCAGATAAATTCTGGATATATTGTCTTTGTGTGTGGAAAGGCGTTGATGACGATGAGTTTAACCCTTTCAGTTTTTGTGGAGGTCAGGCACCCCCAGCATAACTTTTGTTGCTCTGATATTATAAAATGAATTATGCAGAATGGAAAAAAATGACATGGTTAATGAAAAATGCACTCTTATCATCCGAGGGTGGAGATTGGAGAACGTACGGGTATGTCAGTGACATGGAGGGACAGAAGCGCGTAAACGTACCAGCATACCAGTGACACTGAAGGGGTTAACGTGCTCGTCTACGGCAACATGTCCACCATGGAAGCCATAATCAAGGGATGCCACAAGTTCGAACAAGCAAGAAGTGGTTGAAAAATGTGCCAGTTTGCCTTGCTTCCTAATACCGCCGCGACGCCAAGATGCCAATTTGTTCCGACTAAAGCACCCACTTGCAACGTCACATTCTTCTTCACGAGCTGGAGGCTGCATATCCCACAATGTTTGTGCCTTTTCTGTTCAGCCTCATCTCCACCAGCGATTTCCCTGATCCAGCCTGTCGTTGGGCAAGAGTTAGCAAACCTTGGTTTTAGCCTCTCCCAATGATAGACTGAGCCCTGTCCTCTTCCCCCCACCCACATATGTTCCAGCATGTTTTCATAACCCTTCTGCTTGGAGGACTGCCGATGACAGACTCATCCGTATCACCTGCAGCCGCATCAGGCTTCCTGCCCATAGCAAGATTGCTGTCTTGCTTCTTAAAATTACTCATATGTGAGTGTGGTCTTTGTCCTGTCACCTTTCCTGTGTCTGCCTTGTTAACTGTACGGTCATTGTTTTAAGCATTTTATGTTTATTTGGCAGCCTTCAACACCTTCGTTTGCAGTGGGCAGGGTGTTGCATTTAGCAATTGGCCCTTTTCATAACTGTAAAGCTAGCATCCCTGCAATACAGTTTGCTACATTAATGGCAATCAGCCGGCACAAGCACAGTATGCTTTTCTTATGACATGGAAAATGTAAATGTGGTTCTTGTGACGTAATCATGCATAAGAGACGAGCCTCAGCATGTGCATCTAGCTGTTTTTCTTCATCTCAAGCATAACTGGTGCTGCCATTAATTGGGCAAATGTGCAATGGAAAGAAGTGCACTTCTAAATTGGGAAAATGGCCTGTTTTACATTATTTACACGTAGCCCTCTTCCTTGAGTCTGTCTGGCTGCACCGTAACTGCCTTACTTTACAGATGTTGGCAGTCTCTCACTAACTTGGTGATGCATTAAAGCATCTGCGGGGTGCGCACCGTACAGGTCCTTGAAATCGTTGAAAACCCTTGAAATTGAAAAGTGTGTTTTCAAGGCCCTTCAAAGTCCTGGAATTTTTTCCTTCCTTGAAAATCCTTGAATTCCATGAGCAATGCACTCTGATATCAACATTGGGACCTCCTTTGTGTGGTAGATCGGCGTCGATCTGACAAACTCCCCATTTCAGAACCAATACGCCGGCGCGAGCACACATGGTTCCGTTTTGCAGAACTGCACGAGAAAAATGAAAGGCTTCGCCACGTCAAACTGCGAACGGAGCGAGAGACCCGTGCCGCGCAACGCTGCTGGCTCAGCTGGCAGTGTTTACACTACTTCCCTCACCCTATCGTTCGTTTCACTCTTCACCCGTCGGCTTGCCTTCCCACTTTCACTCTTGCGCGCGAAGTGAAGCTAGTGAAGCTAAAGAGAGCAATAGTGCAGCAACTTTACAACTGATGCTCAGTGCCTTTGCAATAACATAACTGTATTTCCCGGTCAATAAGTCGCACCTTTGTGTAAGACGCACCCCCCCCAAAACGGCAGTTTTTCAGAAAAAGAAGTATACAAGTCGCATCGGTGTATAAGATGCACCTGTTCTTTCGGTAAGCGATTTAAACAAGTTAGTGACGTTTCGCTCCCGGGAATGCGGGTCACGCGCAAGCGTATGGGTGCCATATATTTCCACTCCAGGCGCATTTCTGCTGTTGTGGTTGCCGCGATGTTTCGTGTAAAGTCCAAGGGCGATAACATCGTCCCCGCGCGCCATATGCTGTATGTGCGAGTGAAAGCATGCGACGGTGAGCTAACTCGCGTGCAAGGGAGGAAAGCGGAAAGGCAGCCCTGAAGGGAGGGGGGGCTGCCTGTACTCTCGTAGCAACTGCGTAGTTTGCACAGCGGCGTGTGCCGTATCTTGACAGCTATGTGCAGATGCGACGACTTCGGGGTCGATCGACTCACGGTCGGCCTACTGCCGCTTGCGTTGCTGCTCCATCCTTCTCGCACGGCGTTTTGGAACTTGATCACGAGAACCCGATAGTGCGCACAGAACCCGTAGCAATTAAGTTAACTAGCCCGCTTCGCGTGGCCATAATTATCATCGGATTCGATTATGACGGCAGTTTAAAAAAAATGTACATAGGTCGCACCGTTCTATAAGACGCACCGACGGAAAATTAAGAAAAAGAAAAATGCGTCTTATACTCCGAAAAATACGGTATGCTGAATGTTTTGGAAATGTTTGATGAACCAACCCAGCTAATACTGCAGAAGCCTGAGCAGCTGTTGTGAGTGTTCGTTGCGTTAAATTTTAATATTGCAGGACTTGAGAAATAATCAAGACAAGGCATGTTTTGCAAAATTGCAATATACATCTATTTGTTACTATGGATGTGTAGCAAGACTACACCGAATGGTTTGGAAATGTGCAGTAAACTTGCCCAGTTAATACTGGAGAAGTCAGAGTAGCTGTTGGGTGCATTTTTGTGAACTTTTTTTTTTTTTTTTGGTATTGTGAACTTACAAAGTGATCAAGGCTAGATGTTAAGATCATTGGGATATACATTTATTTCTCTTTGGTTTGAATATTTTTGGTGAACTTTACCCACCCTATACTGGAGAAATCTCAGCCGCTGTTGTAAGCGTTCATTTTGTGTTGTGATCTTGAGAAGTTATCAAGGCTAGACATTTTTATTATAATTGTGATATACATTTATTTATTGCAAGTGCAATTAAAATAGTCATTTTTGGAAATGTTAGAGTAAAGAAATCCTACTTTGGATGCTGCTTTGAGTCCTTGAAAAACCTGTGACAGGTCCTGGAAAGTCCTGGAATATCCTTGAATTTTTTACTTGTAAACCTGTACGAACCCTGATCTGGTTCAAGGGGGCTTATAATTTTTAGTGTTTGAACAGACAACTTGTCATGTGTGTCTGATGTTGTGACTGACTTGTAGTGAAATGACATAATGCATATTTTTATAGAAAATGTCTCTATGGGCATAGCAGTGTTTTTGCAAGACTACAACATGGGCTGCATGCACACTGTAATAGAAGCGAGCACACCTTCAAAGGAACTTTGGCGCTGGTCAGTTTCTTTGATGTGACGGGAGCCCCTACTGCTGTGCTGCAAGAAAGGAAAGGTGTACGAAAGATTTCCACTATGTGTTTCACGAGAGAAAAAAGTTTAA
Organism: Dermacentor silvarum; assembly: GCF_013339745.2. Taxonomy (NCBI): domain Eukaryota; kingdom Metazoa; phylum Arthropoda; class Arachnida; order Ixodida; family Ixodidae; genus Dermacentor; species Dermacentor silvarum. The sequence goes on from NC_051157.2 coordinate 230,479,363, forward strand.
TGGTGCGAAATGCAGAGAGGTCGGCCTCCAGCAGTGTTGTACGGAACGGCGTTCCAACGAATGGCGTTCCTGGAACTAGATCCTTTTGGGAGGAATGGAGGAACGCCACCATTCCATAAAGGGTCGGAACTATAAGGGTAAGTCGTTACGTTTATGAAGGAACGGCAGAGGGAACGGCATTCCTTCTGTAAATGTTCTGCGGCATTGAACAGATGCACGCACGTACGCAGCACATCACGCACGGTGGATGAGTGACCACGTGAGGCGCCAAGAACTACCGCTTGCCTGTCACATGACTGTGGGGCATTTTTTTTTTCGTGAGTTCTCCGTTGTATTTTTTTATTACTAGACTTCAAGATTGTCACACGATGCTCCCTCCTGTAGTTTCTTTCCTCCATGCCGGCCTGCTGCAAAGGAACCATAACGTCAGGATCGCAGCGCCACCTGAGGGACTTAGCGGCGAATGGAAAGTTTCCAGTCCTCACGGGCACCGAACTCTTCCAGCTTAGGCACAGGATGAGCTGTCGTGGTACTTGCTAATACCAGTTGACTACCCGCTGTTGCAGATGAAGAACTTCGAGGGATTGAACCAACTTTACCTCAAGTACAACACGGCATAACCCTCAAGCGCTTCGGTGGAACAGCTCTTCAATATTGCCAACGAAGTGCTGACGAAACAATCACCAGCCCTTCCCCTGTCGAGAAAATGGGGGTAAGCGAAGCTTGTGGCAAGACCACGCTGTCACATGCATTCTACTTCGTTCGCCCTAAACTCAGGGTCGGCGGCTCTGCGCTTCTGCAACTCGCGGTCTGCGGCTCTTCGCTGACGTTGCGCCTGGGCTTCGGAAGCCCTCTCGCTAAAATCGGCACATCGACGACGAGCCCTTTCCCGAGCCAGTTCGCGGCTCCATCGCTCAAACACAGCCTGGCTCCTCGGCGGAACGAACCATGCGCGGCCCTCCCATCCAGACGCTGAAACTGACCTGAGGCGAGAGAAACCCAGTAGAGCGCGCGCCAAGCTCCTTTCCTTTCCCTCCCCGGGACACACCAAACGACCCTGATTGGTCGAGCACGTCATGTGATCTGGCGCCCGCGCAGCTTTCTTTCCCCGCACCAGCTCTACTCTGGGAGCGCAGCTGAAATGTGCGGCCCCGGTATGAGCCCCACGTGATTTCATTCGTTGTTTCTTCCTTTCTTTCTTTCCTTCCTTCCTTTCTTGTCCCTGGCTCATACGCACATATCCAATGTGGGTATAAGCCACATGTGATTTTATTATCGTTAATCGTGACGTAACTGACGAGCATGTGATGTTATTGATGTCATGACCTATCAGTTATGTTAGTCATACATTCGTACCCTTCCATGCCAATTTTGGTATATACCAAGGGAATGAGACGCAAGTTTTCGACATGTTTTCGATAGGGTTTTAGCATGACACCACCACCACCAACACTTGTGAGTCAATACAAGCTTCGCTTGAAAAACGGGTTCATCTTTCAGGCACCAACATCGAGATGCAACTCTTGCCGAGTTCAAACAAGGGACTTAACTAAGTTGCGAATATGTAATATGGACATTTCTTTTTCCCACTCATACTGCAATATTGAATTAGCATTCATTAAACGCCTATGTATTGTTTCTTTCGATGAGGTTTCTTCTGCAAGAAATTTAATTATATTGGCGCATGTGAGTAACTTTCTATTACACACCTGAAGCACAGTATCCTGACTGCGCATTTGAAAACCGAAGTGGAAAGTGCCATATGGTTGCACTTGTAATAGACGAGCATCAAAGTTGCAGTTAGACATGTCTAGAGTATGTCCGGTGCTCCCTGAAAAAATTATTATAGGAGCGTTTCTTTGGATTCTTTTTATTTCGAGATAATCTGCTGCCGGCGATGTTCAAATTCGTATAATATACATAGTTCGATGCGAGTTTTAAATTGCTCATTTTATTTCGCCTGAGGGTTTTCCGACACTATATTTTAATTAAAGAACCAGAAAATGTAACGTTAATGTAACACGTTCCAATGTTCGAAGTGTAACTGAAACGCGTTCCTTTCGCATTAAAGGAACTTGTAATAGGAACTCGTTTCAATATTGGGAAGGAATGAGGAACGAGCTTTCGTTCCTGTTTTAGAGGAACGTGTACAACACTGGCCTCCAGCCAGCTACTCTGCGTTGGGGAAAGGGGAAGAAAGAGGAGCATGATGGGTGATGACAGAAGAATGTAAAACATAACAAGCAATTAGGTCTGCCAAAAGCCTACGGTCCAGACCAGCACTTTTTAAAAAGTCAAGCAAGGCCTTATGGCCTGAAAACTTGATCTCACATCTTGCCAAGGGCCTGAAATAACGTCCTCAGACAACGGTGGGTTGCTCTAGAGTAGCTGTGTTTTTCATTGGAAGATTGTTGTAGCCCCTTCAGGTGCTAGTATTTTCTATCCATTCAAAGTTTAGTTTCACTACATCTTCAGAATTATGAAAAACAAAGAACTGTAGAATGACTTGAGTATAGTTGAACCCCTTCATAAGAGACACGTACCGGGGAGCATTGTATGTCTCTTATATGAGGTCTCTTATAAGCAGGGTGCCAAGTTCTCATTTTTTAACCAGCCCTTATTTCGATATTGGCACCATACAATTAAAAGAAGCACAGAAGGCTATAACCTGTTGAAAAAAAGGCTTATTATTTGACATTTGTTGTTACACTACATTACTGGTGAAATAGTTTTCAAGCTTGGCTTGCTTCATGGCTGCATTGACAGTGTTCTTCAGCACAGCTTCTTCCAGCATAGTGACAAGGCCAAAAGTTCCTTCACGGTCACTGGTCCAAAGCTGTATGCGTTGACGAACTTGGCCAAGTACTGTCATTACCTCCCCGGAAGTCATTGGTGCTTCACAATCACTTTCATTGTCAGACACATCTGTGGCACTGTCTTCACTAATTCTCATTTTCCTGCACCATCCTGATTATATTCTCATCACAGAGGTCTTCTGTAACAGCAAGATGTTCATTGAAGTGGTCGAACCCTCCTTGACTGTCCTCAATCTCTATGCCAAGGCCAAATGCAAGCTGCCTGGCTCTGGCTTGAACCAAGGGTCCGCTGAGCGGTATGTTCTTGCTCCGCGCATCGTGTATCCACAGAAGCGCTTCTTCTAAGGCAGGATGGGATGACTTACGCAGTTTCGATCTGCTTGCTCTGGTTGGCGCTTCTTTTAACAGCTTTTCTCGTTAGGTCCAAATCCTGCCGATCGTCTTTCTAGACAACACAAATTTCCTGGCGGCGCCTGCTTGCTTCGTTCCTGCACTTTACATCTGCAGTGATGTCCAACTTTTTTGCGAGTCAGGAAAGTACGGCGCTTGATGGAGCTGTTCGCCATACTGAGGCGGTGACAGCCTGGCAACGACAGTGAATAATGGCTGTCTGCGTTGACGAAGCACATGAAAATCAGTTGCACATGGATCAGACAACAGCATGTGGAGAAAGAAAATTGGAACAGTAGGGTGAAGACCCGCCGTGGTTGCTCAGTGGCTATGGTGTTGGGCTGCTGAGCACGAGGTCGCAGGATCGAATCCCGGCCACGGCAGCTGCATTTCTATGGGGACGAAATGCGAAAACACCCGTGTACTTAGATTTAGGTGCACGTTAAAGAAACCCAGTTGGTCCAAATATCCGGAGTCCCCCACTACGGCGTGCCTCATAATCAGATCGTGGTTTTGGCACTGTAAAACCCCGTAATTTGTTTTTTTTTCAGTAGGGTGAAGGCAATTTGGCTATACACTGTGGACAGGGTTGATCGGGTCACCTGCGGGCTTGCCTGGTGAAGCCTAAGCAAAACTAAGAAATTATAACTGAAACTAAATAAAACATTATACGGGAATGTATAAATGGTGAAAATGATGGGTAAAATAGATGATTTCTAAAAGCATAGCCTTTGAGATTTGTAGCTCGGACTGTTGTCATCCATAACGACAACCGGCTCGTTTTGGTTTTGACTTGGCTATTGTCTCGCTTTCTGGTGATTCTTAGCTCGCTCAAGCCGGCCTCGGAATCTCCACCGCTTCGGTGGCAGAGGTAATTACCGCCATCTATTAGGCGGGTGGGAAAGCAAAATTCGCTCCTCCTTGACCTCCGAGATTTACGCATGCCGCCGCGCATATCTTGGAGGTCATAGCTTTTTTTCACGCATCTCCCCGCAACTTCGCTCCCCTCGGGACTCCCGTTTCTTCAACCCTTTCCGGTCTTTCCGCGCACAGCCGCCGTCATGCCAGCGGCTTAAAGTTTTGTTGTGTCCGAGCAATTCCGAGAGTTTGCCCGCTCAAGTGCCTGCACGCACAGTTCGCGCTCGTACTTCTGGGTGAGGAAAAACCAGACAGACGTTGAGACCTGGTGCCCACATACTATATTTAAAGCGGACCCGCTCAATCTGGTGGTAACAGGACCAAGCGCCGCTGGCCTTCGGTTTTGTCACAACCGATTCCTTGCTTGCGCACCGAGAGCGTGCTTGCGTGTCGTTGTATTTTGTGGTCGGATTACTGTGGCGTGTAGTTGCGGGCTACCTACCCTTGGCGGTAAGCTTGAAGTGCTTCTCTGTGAAGTATTCCCATTGCAGTAGCCTTTAATCGTTTTTTTTTTTTTTGCCGACTGATCCACTATGCGCACGTCTGTCGCTTCCTTTTGCTTCCACAACGGATGTAACTGCAATCAGTGGTCGACGGCACCACATGTAAGGTTAGAATGTCAGTTATAAGTGAGGTTATTGACCAAAATTCACGGACAACTTATCCTTTACAACCAATTGCCTTCTATATCCGGTGTCTCTTACAAAAGAGATCAAATAATGGAAGAGAGAGGGCGGCCAACCATGTGGGCGAATAGTGTCCATTATACCCGATTGTTCGTTATATCCGTACCTCTTATAACAGGGTTCAACTGTATTCAGTTCCTCAGGGAGTTTTGTCATGTTTACAGAATGTGGACTCCATGGGAGAACTTTTTACAGGAACGTCAGATACGAGAAAAGGAACTATTTCATGTCTAGCATACTTGTAAAGAATCAATCCAGCCACTTGAAAAATGTCTGATGTTTTAAAAACACAGTGAAAAACAATGAAAGGAATGAACATGACAGCACTTTGACACCGTAAGCTAGCATGCAGCCATCTGCCTTAACTCATTAAGGCACTTTACGCATATTTTTCAAGCTTGCAGCACATGTCAAATCAGAAATGTTTCAACATGTATGCGACACGTCTTAAATATTATTACGATATCGAAAGATGTTCAAGAGACGAGCCGCCGCGAGAAAGACGATGAAGTGTGTCTGTGCTCTTGGTGCGAGCGAGTGTGGGCCTGGCTATCTGGCTCCAGTGTAAATAGCCTGTAAATAGCCTCTTTCGTCTGTGTCCTTCCACACGTAACAATATTGTTACGCGAACGAAGGATTAAGTACAAGAGACTATTTACAAGTATATTTACAAAAGATAGCTGCAGTGCTGGCCAGATCAGCCGATAGCTCGAGAGCCCCGAGCAGTTCGTCTTCTTCGTCTAGGCGCCCGCGCGCATCGTCCAGAAGAAACACGCAATATGCATGTAGCATAATCCCCGGCGGCAGAAGCACCGTCTCGGTGCGTCTAAATATCAGTGGGAACAGGAGGGTAGTACGGGTTTAGGCGTGCTACATGCACAACGTCTGTGGAAGGCGGGGCAGACGAGGCACTGGTACTGACTGGGGCGATTTCATACGTAACTGGAGTCACGGCACGCAGCACTCGATATGGGCCTGTGTACCGAGACATACGATTCAGTGGAAGACTGCACTCGAGTAGCAAGCTCTTTTCTTGCAGCCTGCTGCCGACCGGTTGGATTTCTAAAGAGGTCGCGGAGCTTCTCCTTGAAAGCGTCCCAGCTAGAGATCTCCTCCTCGTGTGTCCGGAACCAGGCACGAGGTGTTCCGCCCAAGTAGAAGAGGACATTAGCTAGCATTATGGTAGGGTCCCAGTGGTTGTTGCGGCTAACAAGCTCATACATGCTTAGCCAGTCATCAACGTCGACATTATCTTGGCCGGAGAATATGCCAGGATCGCGGGGAGTGGCAACCGTGACGTACGTTGTGGTTGGAGTTGCAGTAGTAGCAGCAGACGAGGTGTCGTCACCGGGAGCCATAGCGGAAAGCTGGACGGTGCGGCCGCTGCGGAGCTCTGTGGCGAGGACGGGGAACGGCACGCGCCACCAAAATGTTACGCGAACGAAGGATTAAGTACAAGAGACTATTTACAAGTATATTTACGAAAGATAGCTGCAGCGCTGGCCAGATCAGCCGATAGCTCGAGAGCCCCGAGCAGTTCATCTTCTTCATCTAGGCGCCCGCGCGCCTCGTCCAGAAGAAACACGCAATATGCATGTAGCAATATGATTATTTTCATCAGCACTTTTGCTTTTGATACTTTATCTTTGGGTGCACAATTGTGCACACAGTACCTGAATTTCACCCTTGTCCTGCAGCTTCTGTGATGTGGCTGGCAGAGGGCATCAAAGGTCAACTGCTGCCAGTAGAAACTGAATGAGGGCTGGAGATCCATAGTCCTGTCTTTGCATACATAGGAAGCCAGGCAGCAGCTAAACCGAAGCTGTGCATGCTCAGGGGATTGGCTGGGCAGAGCTCTCTTGGTCAAGAACAGAATAGGTGGCACACCTTTGAAAAACACTCCGGAAGGAAATGCAGCTTGGTGATGTTTTCACATCGAGGAACACAGCTCACGGACAATAGGCATCATTTGAACATGAAGCCTCAGAGCTGTTGCTCTAGGTCCTTTTGAAAGTCTGTTCACAAACCCCAATATTGTGTGAGCTTAACTGCAGCTACATGGATGCTGAAATTTAATTGGGGATCTAGTAGTTACAGGTTTTGTGTACAACAGATAGTACTCACTGCAAAGTTTTAATTGGGGAGCACAGCTTTGTGCTGCCCCAATTATCCCCACATATGGGTGTTCAATGGCTCCATGTTGACTTTGGGAAAACGGCTCCTGAACTCTGTTTCGTCCAAAACTCGTGTTCAATTCCATTCTGATCAGCCTCCCTTGTACCTTAACTGAATAGTGCTGAATAATGTGGCTGTTTGGGTGTGTTGGTAAGACATGACAAGAAAATTCATTGGCCCTTCCACTCCGTGAAGATGGTTAACCAGCGAAGTTGAAACGTGCGGCCCCGGTGTTTATCACTGGGTTAATCCCGAGGGTTCAATAAAGTATTTCTCAATTATGAGGTTACACACGTTTGGCTGCAACGGAGAGAACGACGTCACTGACAGTATGCTCGCAGTCCGCCATTGTCGCATTGCCGTTTGCAATTCTTCAAAATTAAATTGCTTGAAAATTAATTCTGTCCGTCACGTAAGACAATGAATGGCTCATACCACCGTAAACGCGCCCTCTCCATTATGACGACAGAAGAGAAGCGAAGTGCTACGCTGGAATGATGAGCGGCATTGCAGCCAACTGTGGAAGAAGATGACGGCAACGAATGCGGGAGCAGTGGCACGAGCGCGTGAGCACGAGCGCAACCCGAGGGGCGCGAACGAGCCAGCTGCGGAAGACGACGCTCGAGCCAATGCTGATGATGATAATTTTTTGCACACAGGTGATTTCGCCTAGACATATTGTTGTGGAGCAGTGGGGCATGGTGTGTCCATGAACAAGAAGACGATTCAAGGAGAGCGCGTGGCTCTTTGCTTGCTCAAAGTGTTGGCACTCCTTGATAATATCGCCGACTGTCGTGCAATTCCTACTCATTAACAGATTGAAAGCATCGTCAGCAATGCCCTTCAAAACGTGTCTGACCTTGCTCAATTCGCACATGTCACTGTCAGCCTTGCGGCACAGAGCAAGCACGTCCTGGATATAAGCGATGTACGATTCCGTCGACGTTTGCGCACGAGTCGCTAGTTCTTTCTTAACGGCATTCTTCCGCCCGAGTGGATGGCCAAACAAGTCCTTCAGGTTCTGCTTACACGTTTCCCAGTCCGTAAGCTCATCTTCGTGGTTGTCAAACTACATCCTCGCTGTGCCTTGCAAGTAGAACATCAAGTTTGCCTGCATTACAGTTGCATCCCAGCTGTTGTGGGTAGTCACACGCTCATACATGGCGATTCAGTCTTCCACGTCGACATTATCGGTTCCGCGGAACGTTCCCGAGTCTTTTGGATATGCCAAGACAATGGTTGGGGTTGTCACCGCTGGCGCAGGGGTCCCGCGTCCTCTGTCATGATGTTAATACCGAGGCGACGACCCCTGAGGAGCTCCGTGGTCTCTTGGGAAGACCCAGCACCTCCACCAAAATGCCATGGGGCAGAAATGGTCATGCGAAGGTGTATTTACACATATTTACAAATTGCAGCAACGCTGGATACACAAGATGGCTGCCCAAACCAGCCTCGTGCTCTCCTTGCCAAATCGTCTTCTTTGTTTATGGACACACCATGCCCCACTGCTCCGTAACAATATAAAGCTTCGCTTTAATAACCTTAAGCGCACAACCAGACGAGGATAGTGAAAGATGGGAGACACATGAGTGCTAACTTGCAACAATTTATTGAGACCCGCAAAGTGTAATATAAAGGCACTTCATGGCCGAACATCATGCAAGTGCAGCTAGCAAAACAATCAGTGACGACTCAAGTATCGTAATTACTTCAAAGATAAAGGAATCAATGGCTTTGACACACAGTTCTCCCCTAAACTATTAATCATCTCTGCCTCGATAATTTCACGTGTGAGTTGGCAGCTGCTTCTCGTGACGATGGTGCATTCTTGATCGATTGGCACACAGCTCGATTTCACACTCGAGTCTGCGCTTTGACCGGAACAGGAAAAAGCACTAGGATCATCACTAGATTCACACTTCCTACAGTGCACATCAGGAAACCCTCCACTCTTGTTCCTCACATTTCTACAATGTTCATGGAGGCGATCATTTACGCACCTCCAACTTTGACCTATACAAGTCTCGCCATAAAAAATCAGTATACTATACACAATCGATTCTGCACATTTGACGAACTTGTCCTTGTGTTTATTATTGCACCCAAGCTTGTGCGAGGTGCCAGGATTGGTCATTCTGCGTATTTTTTGAAGCTTGTCAGGAGCAGATAAAACAACTTGAACCACCTATTGCTCAATGTTTTTTTAGTCGATGTGACAAGCCGTGAATGTACGGAATCACCGCAAACTTCTGCTTACCAGCAGAAGCCCGCAAGGCATCGGGCAGTTTTGACGACTTTCATTTTGGATGCCTTCGACGACACCGACATGAGTGGGGTACCCAGGAGCAGTCAGAGGGAGGGTTTGTTCATTGAAGATAGCAGCCGTTAGTTCAGGACAAGACTTACACAATGCGATATAAAGACACGATTCTGCAATGCCCCTCTCAACTAGTTTTGAATGAGGAGAGTCGTACAGAAGCAGTGGCTTATTCCCGTGTGGTTCGTACTTCGAGTAAACCTGTTCGTCCTGAAATAAAAGTCTAGTGTCAAGGAATCTAATACTGTTACCTGACGGCATCTCGTGGGCTGTTTCTAGTGGTGCTAAGCCTGCACGTACGAAGGTTAGTGTGTTATTGGCTAGTGATTCAAATGAGTCTAGCTGCAGTAAAGGAATATTAAGAAGTCATCTATGTACCTAAAAGCCTTAATTACATTTAATTTGGCAAGGCGGCACCTAAGGCCCTTGTAAAGTTGTGCTAAAGACAAATCACTGAGAATGAGGGTGGTACAGGATTCCTATACATATTCCCTGTTTTTGCAGATATGGCCGCCATCCCACTGTATAAAAGTAGATCAAAGGTAAAGACTGAGAACTTCCAGAAAGTCCACTGCTCGACGTTCTGCACGCATTCTGGAAAGATACATTTCTTATTCTTCTCAGCAAGTGCTGTATGGTTTGCGAAGGGCCTGTCTATTACTATGTCAGCAACGATTGCGTGCTGGAAACACAGATCTGCTGTCTGTGCAGGACACCGAAAGGAAGCCCCGCTATCACGTGCCTTGAGGTGTGCCCCATTCTGCGACTTTCCTGTCTGCTGCAGGCCTCTACACTTGCAAGGTTTGCCATGTTCACACCATAGTTATCGCGAGATGAGCTCTGCCGTACTTTTATTTTTGAGCAGGCTTGTTTTACCTTTGCAACTGAATTCAATCCTTTATGTGATTTCCTGTGCGTAAATAACTCAGCACTTTTGAGTATGTGTGTTCCTCAGTCTGGATAAGATTTGTGTGAACTAACACCATAGTTCATTATCCTTGATACCTTAAACACTTCTCTCTATTTGTAACATTCTGAGAACAATATGATAGTAGAAATTACAGGCTAAATGAGACTAATCTTGCCATACAATGAATTTACGATGATAGATTGACATATAATTGGAGTAGAAACAACTATAGGTGTTCTTGCACCTATTGCAATTGTCGGAGTATTGTACATATATTATGTGTCTTTCTACCTAATACAAGCAATAAGTGAATAAAATAAACCGATTTGCTTAATCTGCACTGGTTCATGCACACATCCTCATCCCATTTTATGTGCACGAAGCTCTGAGCAAACCATGAAATAGTTGCACAACCTCATGTATAAGATGAGATCAGGTCATTACATTGAAAGCTAGTGATCTCAAAGACATCACACGAAGTTCATGTAGTGTGGTCTTTTATGATAATTTAATTGTTGAAAAATTCGCAAAACATCGCTTAATACAGACAAGCATTTAAAAGCTCACCAAAAACAAAATGTGAAGTTTTGACGTTAGTCAGTGAGGGGGTGTTCTACTAACGATGCAAAAGCTTGTGTTTGTATTACTGCATAATATGGATTGCCGTTGCTGTGGCTTGTGTTCACATGAGAGAGGCCTCCCCGTTGGAAGGGAAGTGTAACCTGAGTAGATGATTTTGTAAGGCTCCATCTCTGTCCAGGTGCACTTCTGGTGCATTGTGGGTCCTGGCATTGTGGACCCCCAGAATAAGTATTCCATGTGGACACCACTTATGAATTTATGTAGACTGAATCGGGGCAACAACAGCTTCTTATGTTGTCTGAATGCGCAAATTACACAAGAAAGGTTTGAGTGACCTCACGGCAACATTCTCGCAACAACTAGCTGCTGTCTTGTGCAGGGGTGCCAGACGACTGCGCCCAACCAGAATGTGGGCAGTGCAATGGCCCTCATGAATGCTTGCTGTGTGCTCAAATCAAGGTAGGTTGGATCTTGTTGACTGGAAGAATGAGTGTGCATAACTCTCCCCATCTGTCCGGGAGACTCCTGAATTTCGACCAGTCCTTCCGATTGTATGGACACAACCTTGAATCTCCTGAAAAACAGTGATAAAAGTCATGCAGCACAGCTGCATTGTAGCCGAAGTCTGTTGTAAATCTCAGCCGTATGTGTGTAGACAGTGTACACCTAGCTTGGTTTGCTTCAGATCGAGTCATGCGTAGGGGAGTGCATGCGAGGCAAACACCTAATATGCATTGCATAATGGCTGGAACCATAAGTTAAGCCTTTCCGCAGTACAGCTGTGTTATACGGCAGAGCATGTTCACAGGAAATAGTGCATGTTCTTTAATTATACACACGAGCGTGCCATTTGTCGGCCACAGTACGAGCACTAAGACATCTAATAACTGTACTGGCAGTCATTCAGAGCTGTTTCAGATGTTGCCTTAGCCCAAGAAAAAAAGATAGTAAAATGTGTTTCTTTGTCATTGCCGTGATCCCCCCCCCCCCCCCTTCTTTCCTCCCCTTCCTCCTTAGCTCGCAAATCTCCAGAATTTTGAGGTTCTCAGGCTGGCAGGTATGAAATTGTGAATGCGGGGGAAAAGATGTTTTTTTGCATCAACACACCTGATGTGATGAACCAGTCCGTTACTTTTGCTTTTATACAGTATAGACCACTTATAACGTAACCGCTTATAGTGCAGGACCAGATATAGTGCGGTCTTTTCAGACTCCCATTAATTTTCCCATAGCACTCTATGTATACACGTATCGCTTATAGTGCAGTTGCGTGAAACAAAATACCGGTTACAGTGCGACTGCCTGGGAGTATGCAAGTCAGCGGAAGACAGCGAACGCTCCCCTCAAACGGGCGCCCCAAGGAGTGCTCGAGGAAGAAAGAGAGACGAAGTGGAGGAGAAGGGCACGTGGTGCGAACGAACAGCCAGTGAGGCTGAAACCGGAATCTTGAGTGCGAGTCGTGAAATATCACGGCGTGCATAGCGAGCGAGGGCCACGAAACTCCCAAGCCGGCCAACGCTCGCTTCACGATAACGGCAGTAGACGAAACTTCAGGGAGCGGGCGGTGCCGGCACAGCACGGCAAAGGGCGCACGCAGGAGACCGTGGAATGTGAGGGAGGAGGGCGGCAGGGAAGCGGATTTTGCCTCGGCAACTCCGCCGCTTCGGTGGCTCCCCTCGCCCTCCCTCGTAGCTTCCCTCACTTTCGACTGTCACCGTGTGCGCCCGCTGTCGTGCAGGCGCCGCCGCTCCAGCCGGCCCGGCGCCAGCTCCCCGAAGTTTCGTTTTCTGCCGTTATCGGGAAGCGGGCGTTTACTGGCGTAAGCAGTTTCGTTGGCCGGCCTGGGACAGCGCCGCTGCTTCCCTCTGCGCCGTAGCCACAGCGTGCAAGGTCAACACGTGACTAGAAAGTAGACGAAGCATAAAGGAGAACGAAGGGTTCACTGACATTTTCTACGCGTGGCTACGGTAGCGTGGCTGAGACGTCGGCACGTACACGCATGTTCCAGCGCAACGCAGAATCGGTGACCTTGCCATTTGAGAGAAGGTGAAATTTTCGCCGCATTTTTTTTTGTTCGCGCGCGACATTAAGGGGTCTCTCCGTAAGCTTTTACTCCATGGCGGTGTCGGAGCAATGCCGGTCGGAGGCGCCGCCATGTGAGTTGGTTCGAATTAACGAGATTCGACTGTAAATTGAATGCAAACATTCTAGCCGCATTCCTCGACTGTCGCATACGCGTGGCGGCTCGGTGCACATGTTTTGCATATGTGCGGGCCTTGAAAATTGTTGCTTTGGTTATAGTGCGGTACCGCTTATAGTGCGGATATTCGCGACTCCGGCGACTTACATTATAAGCGGTCTACACTGTATTTAGTAAAATCCCCATGAGAACGGCAATTATGTTTTATTCCTGTAAACATACTTGCCAACTCTCGCAAATTCTTTGTAAGGTTTGCGTATTTGAGGTCGTTCTACTACTTTATGAATGTTGTCCAGTTTTACGAAAAATGCTGAAAGGTGGAGCGGTGCAAGGTTGTAAGCACACAGAAGCGTATTAAAAATTGTAATGGCACATTGCCGCCCTCTTGTGGTAGCCCAGGATTCCATTTGCCCCTAGAAGGGCAACAATTTTATTCAGACAAGTTCCTGAAACAAATCAAATCGGCTACAGCAAAGTTGCTATATAAAAACAATGTACTGCTTGTGGGTCTGCTGTTTGCTGCTGCTTGTGTGCTGCGTCTAAAGGTAAATCATCGTTAATAAAGTGCGTATGTATCCCACAAAAGTGTCTGCTTAGAGCAAACATAGAAAAAAAAATGCTTGCTGTCTGCCCCCATTTATGTCATGCTTGCAGGAATTTTACTGAATTTTAAGTTCACAGGTTGGCAGGTAGGCTGTAAGTGACATGATACTCGCAACCGGCTAGGAGAATCGGCGTGTTCCAGGAAGATGAGAGCCTTGCGATCTCTTGCATATTGTGGTGTAGGTGGTCTGTGCACATGTGCATCTTCACGCGAATAAGCGCGCCTTTCATGGCTGTGCACATCTCCCAATTATTTCATCATTGCAGCATAGTCTTCTCTCGTTACTGTAGTCGGCAGGTTTAGCAAAATCACTGGTCAGAGCGTTTGATCCACAATAATCTAGACATGGCCTGCCCTGCAAAAATTTTTTCTAATGATAGCACATTCTGCATTTCTTTTGAAAAGGAAGCGAAGTGCCTTCATACTTTAGAGGCACAATTTCTGTGGTACTTATTTTCTTCTTTAATGCAACGGAACGCTTACTGTCAGAGCGCTCAATCTTGTACAGTCGAGTCCCCCTATAATGAAATTCACGGGACACACTAAAAATTTCGTTAGTGCGAAATTAGTATGTATATACTGCCACCAGCAGTAGTGGGTACAGTGCTAAGAGGCAGGCACGGACAAGAAGAAAGTGCGCGTGCTTCTCCGCCCGCTCGATAGCCAGCCCCCAGCGCCCTGCTTTTCAGGAGCCGCTACCCTCAATAAACGTCGCGTCGCCCGTTCTCTCACAAGGCACGTGACAAAGTGGTGGAGGTGCGGGGTATTCCTCACCCATGTTCGCAGACCCCTTCTGGCAGTGGAACCACTACCCCCATGCCAATCGATACGCCGATCCACCGGGCCAGCCGCAGGATCCGGGGACTGCCTCCTGAATACCCCGCAGCGCTTCAGACCATCTCAACCGGTATGGAAGGCGCCGCAGGTGACGAACTGGTACACGCTTCAAAATCCCACGGGTTCCAAAGTCGTTCCATGGCAATGCCTTCGAAGACGTCGAAGACTGGATGGCCGACTTCCGAGCGTCTACTTTGCCTGGAAGACGCGCGCTCACATGGTTCCAAAACCGTGAGCAGCAACTGACATCGTGGCCTGAGTTCTGCCGTCAGTTTACTAGACGCCTACGCCAGTGCTGATCGCCGGCGAACGAGCTGAACGAGCAATCCAGGTCCGCGTTCAGCTTGCCAACGAAAGTGTTACCACGTTCGTCGAAGATATGACGCGCCTCTTCAGACGAGCAGACTCGGGAATGACCGAGGACAAGAAGTTTGCGTCACCTGATGCGAGGAGTGAAGGAGCAGCTCTTCGCTGGTCTTGTGCGGAGCCCTCCGAAGACTGTCGCCGAATTTTATCTGAAGCTGTAAGTATGGAGAAGATGCTGCAGCAACGATCGAATTTCTATGAGCGGGAAGTGAACGTGACATCCACCCACCGATATTGACACGTATACATGTTTGTCTTTCACCGGTGGCCACTTTCCACCGGCTAACAAATGTTAAACGTTATCGCTCGGCGCAGGACGCGCCTGTATCGGAAGTTTCTAGAACGTTATCGATGATTCTTCCATTGCCTGTTTTCACCGACGCTTCTGTTATCTGATTGCATGACTGACGCGAATTGTCTAGAACTTTCTGGAAGACACGCGGGCATCAGGAATTAATCTAGAACCTTCGATGACTCAGGTATAAAAGCCGACGCGTTTCGCCGCTGATCAGATTTTCGACGATCGCCGACTGTGTTCGCCGCTATCGTTGTGCTTTGAGTGTACCTTGATTTGTGGGCACAGGTTCGCCCAATAAACTACCAGTTTCGTCGTACACAGTTTTACGACTGTTTTCTTCAGCGTCACTACTAGGTGACATCTGGTGGAGGTGCTAGTGCGTGCATGCAGCGAACGCCCCGCAAAGCCGCGAGCGATCCAAGCCGAAAACCGGAGGACAACGCCAACGTCACCAAGGACCAGCGAGCTAGCCGTAGGCAGCAAGGACTTCTGCCGGAGTCCGGACTTCTCCGAGAAGACCACAGCGATCAAGGCCAAGTCAACGACCTCAATGGCAGCCCCAGCGTCCCCATCCTGCTGCAACAACTCGGGAGCCCCCGACCTCCGTGGATCATCGGCTGGAGACCCTGAAACCTGGCTGGAGACATACGAGCGGACCGCGACGTTCAACAAATGGAGCGACGACGACACGCTACGCCATGTCTATTTTTCGTTGGATGACGCTGCTCGACCTGGTTTGAGAACAGAGAGACACCCTGGGCTACGTGGGACCTCTTTCGTGAAAACTTCGTGAGGACCTTCACGATGTGTCGTACGAAAAGAGAGGGCAGAGGTTCTCTTAGAAACCAGAGTGCAATGCCGAACGAGAACATCGCGATCTTCACGGAGGAGATGACTCGCCTCTTCCGCCACGCCGACCCCAACATGTCTGAAGAAAAGAAAGTTCGTTCTTGATGCGGGGTGTCAAGACAAATTCGCCGGATTGATGCGCAACCCGCACAGACTGTCGCCGAATTCTTTCCGAGGCTACAACGATCGAGAAGACGCTTGAAATGCGCGTCAGGCAATACAACCGCCGTGCCCTGACCAACTACGCTGACGCTCAGCGCTAGGCGCCGACGACCTGCGCGAGACCATCAGAGCGGTCGTTCGCGAAGAGCTGCATAAGCTCTTTCCCAGGTCGCAGCCTCACTGGCATCATCGCCGACGTCGTCAAAGACGAAGTTCAGCGCTCACTTGGAGTTCCCGAGTGCAGCCACAATCGCCGCAACCCCAGCCGGAAGCGCTGACCTACGCCGCTGTCGCCCATTGTCAAGGCCCCCTCCGCGCTCGCGCCCAGGGCCCCGTAAGCCGCAGTTCCGTCGTCACCGCCGCCGCCACCAGCACGCCCGCCCGTCGCCCAGCGCAGCTACCAGAGGAAGACGGACATTTGGCGCGCCCCCGACCACCGCCCGCTCTGCTATCACTGCGGGGAAGCCGGCCATGTCTACCGTCGATGCCCATAACGCGAGATGGGCTACGAGGGTTCCCATCAACGCGCCGCGTCCCGATCGAGGTGAACGA
>NC_051157.2:230496124-230585644 GCF_013339745.2 Dermacentor silvarum
CGGTAAGCTGAAGTGCTTCTCTGTGAAGTATTACCATTGCAGTAGCTTAATCGTTTTTTTTTTTTTTTTGCCGACTGATCCACATGCGCACGTCTGTCGCTCCTTTTGCTTCCACAACGGATGTAACTGCAATCAGTGGTCGACGGCACCACATGTAAGGTTAGAATGCAGTTATAGTGAGGTTATTGACCAAAATTACGGACAACTTATCCTTACAACCAATTGCCTTTCTTATACCGGTGTTCTTACAAAAGAGATCAAATAATGGAAGAGAGGAGGGCGGACAACCATGTGGGCGAATAGGGTCTTATACCGATTGTACCGTTATATCCGTACTCTATAACAGGGGTCAACTGTATTCAGTTCTTCAGGGAGTTTTTCTGTTACAGAATGTGACTCCATGGCAGAACTTTCTACGGAAAGTCAGATACGAGAAAAGGAACTATTTCATGTCTAGCATACTTGTAAAGAATCATCCAGCCATTGAAAAATGTCTGATGTTTTAAAAAACAACATGTGGGAGAATAGTGTCCATTATACCCGATTGTCCTTATATCCGTAACTCTTATAACAGGGTTCAACTGTATTCAGTTCTTCAGGGAGTTTTGTCAGTTACAGAATGTGGACTCCATGGGAGAACTTTTACAGGAACGTCAGATCCGAAAAAGGAAACTATTTCATGTATAGCATACTTGTAAAGAATCAATCCAGCACTTGAAAAATGTCTGATGTTTTAAAAAAACAGTGAAAAACAATGAAAGGAATGAACATGACAGCACTTTGACACCGTAAGCTAGCATGCAGCCATCTGCCTTAACTCATTAAGGCACTTAAGCATATTATTCAAGCTTGCAGCACATGTCAAATCAGAATGTTTCAACATGTATGCGACACGTCTAAATATTATTACGATATCGAAAGATGTTCAAGAGACGAGCCGCCGCGAGAAAGACGATGAAGTGTGTCTGTGCTCTTGGTGTGAGCGAGTGTGGGCCTGGCTATCTGGCTCCAGTGTAAATAGCCTGTAAATAGCCTCTTTCGTCTGTGTCCTTCACACGTAACAATATTGTTACGCGAACGAAGGATTAAGTACAAGAGACTATTTACAAGTATATTTAAAAGATAGCTGCAGCGTGGCCAGATCAGCCGATAGTCGAGAGCCCCGAGCAGTCGCTTCTTCGTCTAGGCGCGCCGCGCGCATCGTCCAGAAGAAACACGCAATATGCATGTAGCATAATCCCCGGCGGCAGAAGCACCGTCTCGGTGCGTCTAAATATCAGTGGGAACAGGAGGGTAGTACGGGTTTAGGCGTGCTACATGCACAACGTCTGTGGAAGGCGGGGCAGACGAGGCACTGGTACTGACTGGGGCGATTTCATACGTAACTGGAGTCACGGCACGCAGCACTCGATATGGGCCTGTGTACCGAGACATACGATTCAGTGGAAGACTGCACTCGGGTAGCAAGCTCTTTTCTGCAGCCTGCTGCCGACCGGTCGGATTTCTAAGAGGTCGCGGAGCTTCTCCTTGAAAGCGTGCGCCAGCTAGAGATCTCCTCCTCGGTGTCCGGAACCAGGCACGAGGTGTTCCGCCCAAGTAGAAGAGGACATTAGCTAGAATTATGGTAGGGTTCCAGTGGTGTTGCGGCTAACAAGCTCATCCATGCTTAGCCAGTCATCAACGTCGACATTATCTTGGCCGGAGAATATGCCAGGATCGCGGGGAGTGGCACAACCGTGACGTACGTTGTGGTTGGAGTTGCAGTAGTAGCAGCAGACGAGGTGTCGTCACCGGGAGCCATAGCGGAAAGCTGGACGGTGCGGCCGCTGCGGAGCTCCGTGGCGAGGACGGGGAACGGCACGCGCCACCAAAATGTTACGCGAACGAAGGATTAAGTACAAGAGACTATTTACAAGTATATTTACAAAAGATAGCTGCAGCGCTGGCCAGATCAGCCGATAGCTCGAGAGCCCCGAGCTGTTCATCTTCTTCGTCTAGGCGCCCGCGCGCCTCGTCCAGAAGAAACACGCAATATGCCATGTAGCAATATGATTATTTTCATCAGAACTTTTGCTTTTGATACTTTATCTTTGGGTGCACAATTGTGCACACAGTACCTGAATTTCACCCTTGTCCTGCAGCTTCTGTGATGTGGCTGGCAGAGGGCATCAAAGGTCAACTGCTGCAGTAGAAACTGAATGAGGCTGGAGATCCATAGTCCTGTCTTTGCATACATAGGAAGCCAGGCAGCAGCTAAACCGAAGCTGTGCATGCTCAGGGGATTTGCTGGGCAGAGCTCTCTTGGTGAAGAACAGAATAGGTGGCACACCTTTGAAAAACACTCCGGAAGGAAATGCAGCTTGGTGATGTTTTCACATCGAGGAACACAGCTCACGGACAATAGGCATCATTTGAACATGAAGCCTCAGAGCTGTTGCTCTAGGTCCTTTTGAAAGTCTGTTCACAAACCCCAATATTGTGTGAGCTTAACTGCAGCTACATGGATTGCTGAAATTTAACTTGGGGATCTAGTAGTACAGGTTTTGTGTACAACAGATAGTACTCACTGCAAAGTTTTAATTGGGGAGCACAGCTTTGTGCTGCCCCAATTATCCCCACATATGGGTGTTCAATGGCTCCATGTTGACTTTGGGAAAACGGCTCCTGAACTCTGTTTCGTCCAAAACTCGTGTTCAATTCCATTCTGATCAGCCTCCCTTGTACCTTAACTGAATAGTGCTGAATAATGCGGCTGTTTGGGTGTGTTGGTAAGACATGACAAGAAAATTCATTGGCCCTTCCACTCCGTGAAGATGGTTAACCAGCGAAGTTGAAACGTGCGGCCCCGGTGTTTATCACTGGGTTAATCCGAGGGTTCAATAAAGTATTTCTCAATTATGAGGTTACACACGTTTGGCTGCAACGGAGAGAACGACGTCACTGACAGTATGCTCGCAGTCCGCCATTGTCGCATTGCCGTTTGCAATTCTTCAAAATTAATTGCTTGAAAATTAATTCTGTCCGTCACGTAAGACAATGAATGGCTCATACCACCGTAAACGCGCCCTCTCTATTATGACGACAGAAGAGAAGCGAAGTGCTACGCTGGAATGATGAGCGGCATTGCAGCAACTGTGGAAGAAGATGACGGCAACGAATGCGGGAGCAGTGGCACGAGCGCGTGAGCACGAGCGCAACCCGAGGGGCGCGAACGAGTCAGCTGCGGAAGACGACGCTCGAGCCAATGCTGATGATGATAATTTTTTGCACACAGGTGATTTCGCCTAGACATATTGTTGTGGAGCAGTGGGGCATGGTGTGTCCATGAACAAGAAGACGATTCAAGGAGAGCGCGTGGCTCTTTGCTTGCTCAAAGTGTTGGCACTCCTTGATAATATCGCCGACTGTCGTGCAATTCCTACTCATTAACAGATTGAAAGCATCGTCAGCAATGCCCTTCAAAACGTGTCTGACCTTGCTCAATTCGCACATGTCACTGTCAACCTTGCGGCACAGAGCAAGCACGTCCTGGATATAAGCGATGTACGATTCCGTCGACGTTTGCGCACGAGTCGCTAGTTCTTTCTTAACGGCATTCTTCCGCCCGAGTGGATGGCCAAACGAGTCCTTCAGGTTCTGCTTACATGTTTCCCAGTCCGTAAGCTCATCTTCGTGGTTGTCAAACTACATCCTCGCTGTGCCTTGCAAGTAGAACATCAAGTTTGCCTGCATTACAGTTGCATCCCAGCTGTTGTGGGTAGTCACACGCTCATACATGGCGATTCAGTCTTCAACGTCGACATTATCGGTTCCATGGAACGTTCCCGAGTCTTTTGGATATGCCAAGACAATGGTTGGGGTTGTCACCGCTGGCGCAGGGGTCCCGCGTCCTCTGTCATGATGTTAATACCGAGGCGACGACCCCTGAGGAGCTCCGTGGTCTCTTGGGAAGACCCAGCACCTCCACCAAAATGCCATGGGGCATAAATGGTCATGCGAAGGTGTATTTACACATATTTACAAATTGCAGCAACGCTGGATACACAAGATGGCTGCCCAAACCAGCCTCGTGCTCTCCTTGCCAAATTGTCTTCTTTGTTTATGGACACACCATGCCCCACTGCTCCGTAACAATATAAAGCTTCGCTTTAACAACCTTAAGCGCACAACCAGACGGGGATAGTGAAAGATGGGAGACACATGAGTGCTAACTTGCAACAATTTATTGAGACCCACAAAGTGTAATATAAAGGCACTTCATGGCCGAACATCATGCAAGTGCAGCTAGCAAAACAATCAGTGACGACTCAAGTATCGTAATTACTTCAAAGATAAAGGAATCAATGGCTTTGACACACAGTTCTCCCCTAAACTATTAATCATCTCTGCCTTGATAATTTCACGTGTGAGTTGGCAGCTGCTTCTCGTGACGATGGTGCATTCTTGATCGATTGGCACACAGCTCGATTTCACACTCGAGTCTGCGCTTTGACCGGAACAGGAAAAAGCACTAGGATCATCACTAGATTCACACTTCCTACAGTGCACATCAGGAAACCCTCCACTCTTGTTCCTCACATTTCTACAATGTTCATGGAGGCGATCATTTACGCACCTCCAACTTTGACCTATACAAGTCTCGCCATAAAAAATCAGTATACTATACACAATCGATTCTGCACATTTGACGAACTTGTCCTTGTGTTTATTATTGCACCCAAGCTTGTGCGAGGTGCCAGGATTGGTCATTCTGCGTATTTTTTGAAGCTTGTCAGGAGCAGATAAAACAACTTGAACCACCTATTGCTCAATGTTTTTTTAGTCGATGTGACAAGCCGTGAATGTACGGAATCACCGCAAACTTCTGCTTACCAGCAGAAGCCCGCAAGGCATCGGGCAGTTTTGACGACTTTCATTTTGGATGCCTTCGACGACACCGACATGAGTGGGGTACCCAGGAGCAGTCAGAGGGAGGGTTTGTTCATTGAAGATAGCAGCCGTTAGTTCAGGACAAGACTTACACAATGCGATATAAAGACACGATTCTGCAATGCCCCTCTCAACTAGTTTTGAATGAGGAGAGTCGTACAGAAGCAGTGGCTTATTCCCGTGTGGTTCGTACTTCGAGTAAACCTGTTCGTCCTGAAATAAAAGTCTAGTGTCAAGGAATCTAATACTGTTACCTGACGGCATCTCGTGGGCTGTTTCTAGTGGTGCTAAGCCTGCACGTACGAAGGTTAGTGTGTTATTGGCTAGTGATTCAAATGAGTCTAGCTGCAGTAAAGGAATATTAAGAAGTCATCTATGTACCTAAAAGCCTTAATTACATTTAATTTGGCAAGGCGGCACCTAAGGCCCTTGTAAAGTTGTGCTAAAGACAAATCACTGAGAATGAGGGTGGTACAGGATTCTATACATATTCCCTGTTTTTGCAGATATGGCCGCCATCCCACTGTATAAAAGTAGATCAAAGGTAAAGACTGAGAACTTCCAGAAAGTCACTGCTCGACGTTCTGCACGCATTCTGGAAAGATACATTTCTTATTCTTCTCAGCAAGTGCTGTATGGTTTGCGAAGGGCCTGTCTATTACTATGTCAGCAACGATTGCGTGCTGGAAACACAGATCTGCTGTCTGTGCAGGACACCGAAAGGAAGCCCCGCTATCACGTGCCTTGAGGTGTGCCCCATTCTGCGACTTTCCTGTCTGCTGCAGGCCCCTACACTTGCAAGGTTTGCCATGTTCACACCATAGTTATCGCGAGATGAGCTCTGCCATACTTTTATTTTTGAGCAGGCTTGTTTTACCTTTGCAATGAATTCAATCCTTTATGTGATTTCCTGTGCGTAAATAACTCAGCACTTTTGAGTATGTGTGTTCCTCAGTCTGGATAAGATTTGTGTGAACTAACACCATAGTTCATTATCCTTGATACCTTAAACACTTCTCTCTATTTGTAACATTCTGAGAACAATATGATAGTAGAAATTACAGGCTAAATGAGACTAATCTTGCCATACAATGAATTTACGATGATAGATTGACATATAATTGGAGTAGAAACAACTATAGGTGTTCTTGCACCTATTGCAATTGTCGGAGTATTGTACATATATTATGTGTCTTTCTACCTAATACAAGCAATAAGTGAATAAAATAAACCGATTTGCTTAATCTGCACTGGTTCATGCACACATCCTCATCCCATTTTATGTGCACGAAGCTCTGAGCAAACCATGAAATAGTTGCACAACCTCATGTATAAGATGAGATCAGGCCATTACATTGAAAGCTAGTGATCTCAAAGACATCACACGAAGTTCATGTAGTGTGGTCTTTTATGATAATTTAATTGTTGAAAAATTCGCAAAAAATCGCTTAATACAGACAGAAGCATTTAAAAGCTCACCAAAAACAAAATGTGAAGTTTTGACGTTAGTCAGTGAGGGGGTGTTCTACTAATGATGCAAAAGCTTGTGTTTGTATTACTGCATAATATGGATTGCCGTTGCTGTGGCTTGTGTTCACATGAGAGAGGCCTCCCCGTTGGAAGGGAAGTGTAACCTGAGTAGATGATTTTGTAAGGCTCCATCCCTGTCCAGGTGCACTTCTGGTGCATTGTAGATCCTGGCATTGTGGACCCCCAGAATAAGTATTCCATGTGGACACCACTTATGAATTTATGTAGACTGAATCGGGGCAACAACAACTTCTTATGTTGTCTGAATGCGCAAATTACACAAGAAAGGTTTGAGTGACCTCACGGCAACATTCTTGCAACAACTAGCTGCTGTCTTGTGCAGGGGTGCCAGACGACTGCGCCCAACCAGAATGTGGGCAGTGCAATGGCCCTCATGAATGCTTGCTGTGTGCTCAAATCAAGGTAGGTTGGATCTTGTTGACTGGAAGAATGAGTGTGCATAACTCTCCCCATCTGTCCGGGAGACTCCTGAATTTCGACCAGTCCTTCCGATTGTATGGACACAACCTTGAATCTCCTGAAAAACAGTGATAAAAGTCATGCAGCACAGCTGCATTGTAGCCGAAGTCTGTTGTAAATCTCAGCCGTATGTGTGTAGACAGTGTACACCTAGCTTGGTTTGCTTCAGATCGAGTCATGCGTAGGGGAGTGCATGCGAGGCAAACACCTAATATGCATTGCATAATGGCTGGAACCATAAGTTAAGCCTTTCCGCAGTACAGCTGTGTTATACGGCAGAGCATGTTCACAGGAAATAGTGCATGTTCTTTAATTATACACACGAGCGTGCCATTGTCGGCCACAGTACGAGCACTAAGACATCTAATAACTGTACTGGCAGTCATTCAGAGCTGTTTCAGATGTTGCCTTAGCCCAAGAAAAAAAGATAGTAAAATGTGTTTCTTTGTCATTGCCGTGATCCCCCCCCCCTTCTTTCCTCCCCTTCCTCCTTAGCTCGCAAATCTCCAGAATTATGAGGTTCTCAGGCTGGCAGGTATGAAATTGTGAATGCGGGGGAAAAGATGTTTTTTTGCATCAACACACCTGATGTGATGAACCAGTCCGTTACTTTTGCTTTTATACAGTATAGACCACTTATAACGTAACCACTTATAGTGCAGGACCAGATATAGTGCGGTCTTTTCAGACTCCCATTAATTTTCCCATAGCACTCTATGTATACACGTATCGCTTATAGTGCAGTTGCGTGAAACAAAATACCGGTTACAGTGCGGCTGCCTGGGAGTATGCAAGTCAGCGGAGACAGCGAACGCTCCCCTCAAACGGGCGCCCCAAGGACTGCTCGAGGAAGAAAGAGAGACGAAGTGGAGGAGAAGGGCACGTGGTGCGAACGAACAGCCAGTGAGGCTGAAACCGGAATCTTGAGTGCGAGTTGTGAAATATCACGGCGTGCATAGCGAGCGAGGGCCACGAAACTGCCAATGCCGGCCAACGCTCGCTTCACGATAACGGCAGTAGACGAAACTTCAGGGAGCGGGCGGTGCCGGCACAGCACGGCAAAGGGCGCACGCAGAGACCGTGGAATGTGAGGGAGGAGGGCGGCAGGGAAGCGGATTTTGCCTCGGCAACTCCGCCGCTTCGGTGGCTCCCCTCGCCCTCCCTCGTAGCTCCCTCACTTTCGACTGTCACCGTGTGCGCCCGCTGTCGTGCAGGCTCCGCCGCTCCAGCCGGCCCGGCGCCAGCTCCCCGAAGTTTCGTTTTCTGCCGTTATCGGGAAGCGGGCGTTTACTGGCGTAAGCAGTTTCGTTGGCCGGCCTGGGACAGCGCCGCTGCTTCCCTCTGCGCCGTAGCCACAGCGTGCAAGGTCAACACGTGACTAGAAAGTAGACGAAGCATAAAGGAGAAAGAAGGGTTCAATGACATTTTCTACGCGTGGCTACGGTAGCGTGGCTGAGACGTCGGCACGTACACGCATGTTCCAGCGCAACGCAGAATCGGTGACCTTGCCATTTGAGAGAAGGTGAAATTTTCGCCGCATTTTTTTTTTGTTCGCGCGCGACATTAAGGGGTCTCTCCTAAGCTTTTACTCCATGGCGGTGCCGGAGCAATGCCGGTCGGAGGCGCCGCCATGTGAGTTGGTTCGAATTAATGAGATTTGACTGTAAATTGAATGCAAACATTCTAGCCGCATTCCTCGACTGTCTCATACGCGTGGCGGCTCGGTGCACATGTTTTGCATATGTGCGGGCCTTGAAAATTGTTGCTTTGGTTATAGTGCGGTACCGCTTATAGTGCGGATATTCGCGACTCCGGCGACTTACATTATAAGCGGTCTACACTGTATTTAGTAAAATCCCCATGAAAACGGCAATTATGTTTTATTCCTGTAAACATACTTGCCAACTCTCGCAAATTCTTTGTAAGGTTTGCGTATTTGGGGTCGTTCTACTACTTTATGAATGTTGTCCAGCTTTACGAAAAATGCTGAAAGGTGGAGCGGTGCAAGGTTGTAAGCACACAGAAGCGTATTAAAAATTGTAATGGCACATTTGCCGCCCTCTTGTGGTAGCCCAGGATTCCATTTGCCCCTAGAAGGGCAACAATTTTATTCAGACAAGTTCCTGAAACAAATCAAATTGGCTACAGCAAAGTTGCTGATATGAAAACAATGTACTGCTTGTGGGTCTGCTGTTTGCTGCTGCTTGTGTGCTGCGTCTAAAGGTAAATCATCGTTAATAAAGTGCGTATGTATCCCACAAAAAGTGTCTGCTTAGAGCAAACTTAGAAAAAAAAAATGCTTGCTGTCTGCCCCCATTTATGTCATGCTTGCAGGAATTTTATGAATTTTTAAGTTCACAGGTTGGCAGGTAGGCTGTAAGTGACATGATACTCGCAACCGGCTAGGAGAATCGGCGTGTTCCAGGAAGATGAGAGCCTTGCGATCTCTTGCATATTGTGGTGTAGGTGGTCTGTGCACATGTGCATCTTCACGCGAATAAGCGCGCCTTTCATGGCTGTGCACATCTCCCAATTATTTCATCATTGCAGCATAGTCTTCTCTCGTTATGTAGTCGGCAGGTTTAGCAAAATCACTGGTCAGAGCGTTTGATCCACAATAATCTAGACATGGCCTGCCCTGCAAAAATTTTTTCTAATCATAGCACATTCTGCATTTCTTTTGAAAAGGAAGCGAAGTGCCTTCATACTTTAGAGGCACAATTTCTGTGGTACTTATTTTCTTCTTTAATGCAACGGAAAGCTTACTGTCAGAGCGCTCAATCTTGTACAGTCGAGTCCCCCTATAATGAAATTCACGGGACACACTAAAAATTTCGTTAGTGCGAAATTAGTATGTATATACTGCCACCAGCAGTAGTGGGTACAGTGCTAAGAGGCAGGCACGGACAAGAATAAAGTGCGCGTGCTTCTCCGCCCGCTTGATAGCCAGCCCCCAGCGCCGTGCTTTTCAGGAGCCGCTACCCTCAATAAACGTCGCGTCGCCCGTTCTCTCACAAGGCACGTGACAAAGTGGTGGAGGTGCGGGGTATTCCTCACCCATGTCGCAGACCCCTTCTGGCAGTGGAACCACTACCCCCATGCCAATCGATACGCCGATCCACCGGGCCAGCCGCAGGATCCGGGGACTGCCTCCTGAAGACCCCGCAGCGCTTCAGACCATCTCAACCGGTATGGAAGGCGCCGCAGTGACGAACCGGTACACGCTTCAAAATCCACGGGTTCCAAAGTCGTTCCATGGCAAGGCCTTCGAAGACGTCGAAGACTGGATGGCCGACTTCGAGCGCGTGGCCGAATACAATGAATGGGACGACACAAATAAATTTCAATGTGTCTACTTTTGCCTGGAAGACGGCGCGCTCACATGGTTCCAAAACCGTGAGCAGCAACTGACATCGTGGCCTGAGTTCCTCCGTCAGTTACTAGACGCCTACGCCAGTGCTGATCGCCGCGAACGAGCCGAACGAGCAATCCAGGTCCGCGTTCAGCTTGCCAACGAAAGTGTTACCACGTTCGTCGAAGATATGACGCACCTCTTCAGACGAGCAGACTCGGGAATGACCGAGGACAAGAAGTTGCGTCACCTGATGCGAGGAGTGAAGGAGCAGCTCTTCGCTGGTCTTGTGCGGAGCCCTCCGAAGACTGTCGCCGAATTTTTATCTGAAGCTGTAAGTATGGAGAAGATGCTGCAGCAACGATCAAATTTCTATGAGCGGCAAGTGAATGTGACATCCACCACCGTTATTTTCACGGCCACCCGAAGCAACGATGACCACCTTCGCGAACTAATCCGCACTGTCGTGCACGAAGAAATACAGAAGGCTTTCGGCACGTCACAAGCAGTGGTGAGCTCTATTGAGAGTGTCGTCAAAGATGAAGTTCACCAAGCGCTCCGGTCGACCTGTCCTCTGCCTTACACCGCGCCTGCACCTACTGAACACCGCCGTGCGACCTACGCGGAAGCCCTGAGACTCCCTGCACCAACCCCGCTGTTAGTTCACGCGGCTCATCCGGTTACGCTTTCATCTGCACAACCGGTACCATACATCACAGAACGACCCGCGCCTCCAGCGTTTCCCTCCGCCGCTCCTCCCGCTGTGGTTCCACAGGAGCAACCGGTATATTACGCCGACGATCGACGCATGATGCTGGCGTCATGCATGGGAAGCTGGCGAAGTTGCTGAAGAAAGTAATTACCCCTTGGAATGGCTCACAGATTCGTACGGCTGGTGGTCACGTCGTTACTCCACTGGGAACCTGCACGACAAGAGTTTGGATTCGAGGATCGACATTCGTGGCGAGCTGCCTTGTCCTACGCGTATGCTCCCGTGACGTCTTTCTCGGGGTTGATTTTCTCCGAGAATACGGCGCTGTTATTGACCTACGGGGAGGTGTAGTCACCTTCTCAGCAGACCGAGCACTCGACGGGTACGACCACAAGCGTCGAGACGACGCCCTTCGTGTCTCCACTGAATGTGTTACGCTTCCTCCGCAAACCAGTGTCCTAGTCGAAGTGATGTGCGGTGGAATGCGCGAAGGTGAAGTGGTCGCTGAAAGTAACTTATCGCATCTACTGATGCAAGGTGTTTGTGCTGCTAGAAGTGTGCTACAGCTTAGTGATGGCCGTTCTCAGTTGCTTGTCACCAACTTGAGTAACGAGCATCGACACCTGTTCCGCGGTACTTCGATAGCGTTTGCCGAGGAAATAGAGCACGTTGCTGAATGTTTTACCCCTGAACCAGTGAGGATGGCTGACAAGTCACTGGGCAACGTCGACATTAATTCAGAGTTATCTCCAGACAAACAGGCGGCACTGCATGAGCTCTTGCTTGAATTCAGGGCATGCTTCGCAAGCTCGTCTAAGGTACGCCAGACTTCAGTTACAAGGCACAGGATCATCACATGCGACGACGCACGCCCGATACGCCAGCAGCCCTACCGCGTGTCGGCAAAGGAACGTGAAGCGATTCGTACGCAAGTACAAGAGATGCTTGAAGACGGCGTGATTGAACCTTCTAACAGCTCATGGTCGTCCCCGGTCGTTCTTGTGAAAAAGAAAGACGGAACGCTACGCTTTTGCGTCGACTACTGGAAGCTCAACAACGTAACTAAAAAGGACGTGTACCCACTGCCGCGTATCGACGACTCGTTAGATAGACTGCGGCGTGCCCAGTACTTTTCGTCACTCGATTTGAAAAGAGGATACTGGCAGAGCGAGGTCGACGAACGAGACCGCGAGAAAACTGCCTTTGTGACTCCCGACGGCCTTTACGAATTTCGAGTGCTCCCTTTTGGTTTGTGTTCTGCCCCAGCAACCTTCCAGCGAATGATGGATACTGTCCTCGCTGGATTGAAGTGGCAGACTTGCCTTGTGTATCTTGACGACATAGTTGTCTTTTCTGAAACATTTGAGCAACATCTTCATCGCCTGCGGCATGTGCTAGAAGCGCTCCGATCGGCTAATCTCACGCTTAAACCAGAAAAGTGTCACTTCGGTTATGAAGAGCTCAAGTTTCTCGGACACGTCGTCAGCGCCAAAGGAGTTCGACCCGATCCCGACAAACTTGCCGCTGTAGCAGCTTTTCCTCCTCCTGCCGACAAGAAGGCCGTCCGACGCTTCCAGGGCTTGTGTGCGTATTATCGCCGCTTCATCGACAACTTTTCGCAGATTGCGGAACCCCTGACTCGCCTTACCAGGGATGACACGCCATTTGCCTGGACGCATGAGCAACAGGCGGCCTTCGCTGAACTACGACAACGCATGCAGTCAGCACCCGTCCTGGCTCATTTTGACGAAGAGGCTGACACCGAGGTGCATACTGACTCCAGTAACATCGGCCTTGACGCAGTACTCGTCCAACGTCAAGACGGCCTTGAAAGAGTAATAGCTTATGCTAGCCACTCACTGTCCCGTGCCGAGGCGAACTACTCTACCACAGAAAAAGAGTGTCTCGCGGTCGTCTGGGCGATCACGAAGTTTCGCCCTTATCTCTACGGCCGTGCCTTTATAGTGGTGACAGACCACCATGCTCTATGTTGGTTGGCGAACATACGCGACCTTTCAGGCCGACTGGCACGATGGAGCTTGCAGCTACAGGAATTTGACGTCACTATAGTTTATAAGTCTGGCCGCAAGCACGAAGACGCCGACACGTTGTCGCGTGCTCCCGCCGAATCTGTCAGTCGACAGCCAGAGGACGACGATGGCTTCCTGGGCGCCCTTACTACGTCGGACTTGGTCAAATGGCAGCGTGACGACGCTGAAATTCAACCTCTCATCGACCACTTCGAGGGCCGTCACACATCCATACCACGCCATCTACGTCGCATCTTGACGTCCTTCTGTCTACGAGACAATCTGCTCTACAAGAAGAACTCCCGCCCGAATGACCGAGCCTACCTTCTAGTAGCTCCCAAAGACTTGCGGGACGATATTCTTTTCGCTTGCCATGACGAGCCTACATCTGGCTACCTCGGCTCCTCACGAACGCTTGCTAGAGTGCGCGAGATGTATTACTGGCCCGGGCTTGCGGCAAGCCTAAAACAGTATGTTAAAGGCTGCCGTGAATGTCAGCGACGAAAGTCACCACCCCTGAAGCCCGCCGGGTTATTGCAACCCATCGAACCACCTCATAAGCCATTCGACCAAGTCGGCTTGGACATCCTTGGGCCTTTTCCCCTGTCAACCGACGGCAACAAGTGGGTGATCGTCGCCACTGACTATTTAATGCGCTATGCCGAGACGGAGGCGCTCCCACGAGCCACGGCTTCTGAGGTAGCACAGTTCTTCATGTGCCACATTGTATTGCGTCATGGTGCCCCATCCATTGTAATCACAGACAGAGGAACGGCGTTCACGGCACAGCTCATGGACGAAATTTTTCAATTGAGCAACGCCAGGCATCGAAAGACGACTGCTTACCATCCGCAGTCCGATGGACTTACGGAGTGATTAAACAAGACCATCACAGATATGATCTCTATGTACATCGACGTCCAGCACAAAACATGGGATCGCGTCTTGCCTTACGTGACCTTCGCGTATAATACCGCCGTACAAGAGACGACGCGGTTCGCACCATTTCGCCTCGTTTGCGGCCGCGAAGTACAGATGATGCTGGACGCTATGCTTCCGTGTCACGACACCGAGCACCCAACGACTGACGCCGAAGAATTTGCTGAGCGCGCTGAGGAAGCCCGCCAGCTCGCGCGGCTGCACATCGGTGAGCAGCAACATGCAGATGCACGGCGCTATAACATCCGTCGCCGGCAAGTGCGCTACAGTCCAGGAGACCAAGTGTGGGTGTGGACCCCTGTTCGCCGCCGTGGCCTTTGTGAAAAGTTGATTAGCTGGTATTTTGGCCCATACAAAGTGCTGCGCCGCATTAGTGACGTGAACTACGAAGTTGTTCCAGACAGTGCGGCGCAAACACGGCGTAGACAACAACCTCGCCCTGACGTAGTTCACGTTGTGCGCATGAAACCATATGTTGCGCGTTCGTGATTATTATTTTTTATTCATCTTTCTACTTACGCTACTGTTTGCAACCTCTCTGTTTCTTGAAACTGTACCTGTCGCGATTCCCTGTTGCTGTGCTTTTGTTTTTCCTCTAGCTGTGATTGTGTCCTTTGCACGAGCACCTGCCTTGCCCATGCTGTTTCCCCCTCCTTTTCTAACACCGCTTCTTGAGCATCGAGCCGATGCTCTTTCTGAGGAAGGGGGGAAATGCCACCAGCAGTAGTGGGTACAGTGCTAAGAGGCAGGCACGGACAAGAAGAAAGAAGTGCGCGTGCTTCTCCGCCCGCTCGATAGCCAGCCCCCAGCGCCATGCTTTTCAGGAGCCGCTACCCTCAATAAACGTCGCGTCGCCCGTTCTCTCACAAGGCACGTGACAATACGTACTCCAAACGGCAAAGCTGCGAATGAAACCGAAACCATCGTCCGGGACATCTTTGTGATGACTTCGGGGGCAAAGGTTTCGACGTACCGAAGGTGGTCAGTGAAGTGTCAACTTCACGAAAGAATTCATTTTGCGCCGCTGTTACAGCATTTTTCGTACATTGCGGCTGATGCCTAACCCAACGTGCGTGCCCGGCCGATCGCGAAACACTCATTTTGCTGCACATGCACCGCCGAATGAAGCGGCTTGAATTATCACAATTTTGCTGCATATTTATGACATTCAGCAAGCTTGGCAAGCTTGCACTTACTGGAAGTTTTATTTCCAGAAGTCGGTCAGCCTGGATTTCTTGCGTTTCACGGCAAACAAAGGTGTTACACAACTTGCACAGTCCGTTAAAAGTGCCATCGCAATGTCATGGTAGTAGGCTCTGATAACTCAGTGGTTAACCCTCAGCGGTTAACTGCTGAGCTGCTTCAAACCGACGCTGAGAGCTTCAAACCGACGGTCCGTAAGAACCAGCATTTCTGCATTGCGGCGCAGTTAGGCCGAGTCTATGGTGGCCAGACTTTAATATGAGTCGGGGCTAATACTGACCTAGAGACTTTAAGACGGAGCTAGGCTCTGAGACAGTCCACTGTTACGAGATAGAGTGCATAGCCGTTCCTTGTTTACATGAGCATTTTTTGGGTAGTTTTGTATACGATTGGAAATTAATGGTTAAGTGAATATTTTAGCTGAGTGAGCTATGTCTTTAGTTTTGTGTGCCTTACGCTTTTCCCGCTTTTTTTCATATTAAATCCTTTGCTACTGCCGCCAACCGCTCCAACTCCATCTCTGCGACTCTCAAGTATCGGTGGCTGGGCCGGAATTACGTCCTGGATCGTAGCCTGGCCCGTATCGTGGCAGGCTTGCGAATTTGTCACTGCTACTCGGGAGCAGAAGTGTCGCACGCAGGTGTTATGCACGATGGAGAAGAGATACGACTGGCAGCATGGCAAACAAGGATTTAATATGAACAAAAGCGGGAAAAGCATAAGGCACACAAAACTAAAGACATAGCTCAACAAAAATGCTCACTCAGCTAAAATATTCACTTAACCATTAACCTTCTATCATATACAAAACTAAGGAGGAGGCGATGTCGTTCTTTGAATATGCTCGGCAAGAACGGGATAAGCAGCAGCACGCGAAAATCATGAGCGCGAGAAGGAAATTTTAGAGTTGAAGTTAAAGTTGGCAGAGATGATCGCCGGGTCTCGCGAGGGGTCGATTTCCCCCAGGTCGGCGTCATTCGACTCGACTTCGCCCAGGCCAAAACAGATTTGCCCCAGGAAATTGATGGCTCCGTTTGATGAGCGTAGAGATGATTTAGATGCGTATTTGCATTGCTTTGAGAGAATAGCAGTCGGGCAAGGCTGGGCAAAGAATGAGTGGGCTAGCGCCTTAAGCCTGTGTCTAGTAGGTGAGGCTTTAAGTGTGTTTGGACGGATTCCCGCTGAAGAGAGTCTAGAGTATGATAAGGTGAAGAACACTTTATTGCTGAAGAGAGTCTAGACTATGATAAGGTGAACACTTTATTGCAAAGATTCCAACCGCTGAGGGTAAATAAATCGGTCCCTGGACACGATTGAATGGTTCACAAGGTGATCAAACCCTTATACCTCGAAGCATACAAAACACTCCTATCACTTTTAAATGCCATATTTTCTTCCAGCTATATTACGTCTGCCTGGAAGGGAGGCAATAATAATTCCTATTCTTAAAGAGGGCAAGCATTTGACTTCGGTCAGCAGTTATAGGCCTATAGCTCTAACAAGTTGCCTATGCAAACTTTTTAAGAAAATGACTAACCGGCGCCTGATCCATTTTCTTGAAAGCAACAAAACACTAGATCCCTTGTTGTGTGGCTTCAGGGAATTTAGATCTAAAACAGATTACCTTGTCCGCATCGACACAAATATCTGTGACTCCTTTGTGCACAAGCAGTTTTTCTTGGTATTTTTAGATATGAAGAAAGCATATGATAGCACTTGATGTTTCGGAATCCTTCGTGATCTGGCAGGAATGGTCGTCCGAGGAAACTTGCTGAATGTGATTCAAAGTTATCTCTTGAACCGTACCTTCCGTGTTGGGCTTGGTAATGTCCTGTCTTGGCCGTTTACTCAGGAGACTAGTGTACCACAGGGTGGAGTGCTAAGCTGTACTCTATTTGTTGTAAAAATGAACTCTCCATACTATCATACTACATACAATGTTTTATTCTGTATATGTGGATGACATCCAAATAGGTTACAAATCATGTAATCTTAGTGTCTGCGAGCGACAAGTACAGCTTGGTTTGAATAAATTGTCTAAGTGGGTCGACGAAAACGGTTTTAAACTAAACCCCCCCAAAAATACATGTGCATTCTCTTCTCGAAGAAGAGAGGTGTATTACCAGATCCCGTTATTGATCTTAATGGAGAACGGCTATCCGTGAGCCATGAACATAAATTTTTAGGCCTCAGTTCAGACTCTAAATTAACTTTTGTCCCACACTTGAAATATCTGAAAGCGAAGTGCCTGAAGACAATGAATCTGCTCAAGCTTTCGTCCCGCATATCTTGGGGAAGTGACAAAGTGCCTCTTGAACTTGTACAAAAGTCTCATACGGTCACGACATGACTACGGAACTATAGTCTATAACTCTGCTACGCCTGGTGCTCTGAAGATGCTGGATTCCGTCCACCACTTGGTATCCATCTTGCTACAGGTGCGTTCAGGACTAGTCCTATGGAAAGCCTGTACATTGAATCCAACGAATGGTCTCTACAACTGCTCAAGCTCTTGTTCCGCACATCTTGGGGAAGTGACAGAAAGTGCCTCTTGAACTTGTACAAAAGTCTCATACGGTCACGACTTGACTACGGAGCCATTGTCTATAACTCTGCTACGTCTAGTGCTCTTAAGATGCTGCATTCTGTCCACCACTTGGTATCCGTCTTGCTACAGGTGCGTTCGGGACTAGTACTGTGGAAAGCCTGTACGTTGAATCCAACGAATGGTCTCTACATCTCCAAAGGACATATTTAACCCTTTGCAGTCCGAAACCTTTACCCACTTTCCGGCTCTCCCGGTCCGAAACTATTTTGCCAGTTTATAGCGCCGCGATGAAAACTACAAACTGTGGACGAAAAAGTCATAGGTTATTAATTTTTTTCTTTTGCATTCTGCAGGCAACTCCTCTACTGATATTTGAGCAGCACGTGATACTGCTCGAAGCATTTTTCTGGGTGCAGGCCAGTGTTGTTACTGCAGCTTTTGCAGAAAAACACAGTTTCCCTCCTTCATCCGTTTGTTCTTCGATCGCTACAAACAGCGCAGTCTTTGCTATTTCGGCCTGGGAGCTTGTAGCTGAAATGGCTCCTCCCATCTAGCTTTTTCCTCGCAATCCTTCCGCGCAGACGGGCCCCGTTTTTTGGCTCTAGCCCTCACGTCACCCACCAGCTATTGGAAGAGGTTGCGGCGGTACTGCAGGTGATTCTGCAGCTGTGTGCGCCTCAAAATAAAGCTATTGACAATGGAAACCTCTAGAAGCTTTCACTAAATGCGCCACCGTAAAACGCACGCGATGAAAAAGTGGTCACGCTTCTCAGCGAACCGCGCGAACGTGCTGTTCCGCGCGCAAGTGAGAACGCTCTGGTATCCAGAAGCCGTGCTGAACATTGTGCTGCACCCTAGTGCAAAGAGAAGTAAACTTCAACAAACAAAGTTTATTTATCCCTCAAGAGATGGCACATCATGTATACAAAGAATGCGCATGAATCACAGTGAGAAAAACCGCGAAATTTAACCCGCAAACACCCTTGTCGGGCGGTGCCCGACAGCGGACCGCTACGGCCGTGTTGTGTTGTCGGGCCCTGCCCGACAACGGACCGCAAAGGGTAAATACCCCTGACACACGGGCAAAAGTAAAGTCCTTTGCAGGAAATCCTTTTTGTTACATTGAAGAACCCTTTGCCGAAAAGAGTTGCGCCAATTACACACGGCAGCGCACTAACTTCTTTAGGTGGTTCCTCAAATGAACGCCACAAAAGAAAGCAAAAAAGAAAAAAAAAGCGCTGCTGATTACAGCAGCATGATGCAGTATAGACCACTTATAACGTAACCGCTTATAGTACAGGACCGGATAGAGCACGGTCTTTTCAGACTCCCATTAATTTTCTCATAGCACTCCATGTATACGCATACCGCTTACAGTGAAGCCGCGTGAGACAAAATACCGGTTATAATGCGGCTTCTGTGGGAAAATCTCGCCGATGAGGGCAGTAGCGAGCACGCTTCTCAACGAGGTGCGCCCACCGATGGGAGAGGAGACCGACAAGGGCAATGCGGAGGAGGAGCACGAGATGTGGAGCATGAGTCCAAGGGCGATAAAATCGTCGCCGCGCGCCGTATGTGTGAGTGAAAGCGCACGGGGAATGTTTCGCTAAAACTTCACTTAGTACTCCGGGACACTGGTTGGACGGTATAGTGTCACCATAGATATTTTTTCACCACCTCAGATATTTTTTGAACATTGCAAGTAAACAGGCGCATCGAGTTCAGAATGCCGTCACGATCAACGATGCCAAACGCTGCAGCGCTACGCGTCGCGGACGTGCCACAAAACCCAAAAAACAATGCCGTCCTCCTCCCCTCGCCTCTCCGGTAACCCCAGCGGTCGTCATGATGTCAGCAGGGGGAATCTGGTGATGTCAACGGCGGAAACGATGTCCATTGGTCGAACAAGAACCTATACTTCCGGTTTGTCTGCTAGCAGGTACGCGCGCTCCCTGCTCGTCCTCGCCGTGTTGCTCGCTTGTGCGCGCTTGCGCATAGGTAATTACAGCCCATAACGCAAGTGCCAAATCGCTCGTGTTCCAACACAGTCATGCTTAGCTTGCGCATAGGTAATTACAGCCCGCAACGCAAGTGCTAAATCGCTCGTGTTCCAACACAGTCATGCTTAGCGGTCTCATTGGCTGCGCGAACACCCCGCAGGGGCATCTGCGTAAGCAGGCGTTTCGTGAGTTGCGCCACCACGTACCCGAGCACATGGGGGTTGGACCCTCCTGCGTGTAGCCGTGCGCGGCTTAGCCGTGTCCGGAGAAAGGGGGATCCTGGAGGTTGAGCTGAAGCCGGGTGTTTGGACCTTTAAGGCCCCCCGGCAGAGGCAACATACCTCTTCGGCCTCTGCTTCACATAGACGGCACCTCCAGACTGACCCACCTGGAGGAAATCGGCAGTCGCCTTTTCCTGTCCCCCTCTTCAATCTTTTGTCTTTCTCTCGCTTTTCCATCTTTCCTGTCTTCTAGTCACTTCTTCTCACTTCTGAATTTCTGGGCGGCAAGGGTTAACCTAGTGTACTTATCCAACCTTGGGTATTTCATATTAGGTTATAGCGGCGATGCATGGCTGGCGTCTACAAGTATTCCTCCAACCTTGTAGCGTCCCCTTGTTAGGCTCGGTGGTGGGTGGCTACCATCGCCGCCGAATTTTGCAATTTTATATGGCTAACGCTTTTCCCTCACTACCTGATCGCTCCCTGAAAAGGGGGCGCACTGATGAAATTTTCAATCTTTTTTTGCAACCCAAAGAAATATTTCCCAAGTACCATGTAATACATAGTCAACACGATACTAAGACAGTCCGAATGATTTCACCCTTTGTTGTAGCAAAATCTCTCAAGGAAGCAGTCGGCCCAGGCTATAAGGTAACAAAGATGGGAAGTGGCAACCTTTTTCTCGAAGTCCGCGACAAACTACAGTGCGATAAACTTTCTAAACTTGTGGCATTTGGAGACATTCCTGTTTCAGTGGGCCCACACAGGTCGATGAACACAGTGCGCGGTGTCGTCTCGGAAGATGACCTCCTTGAACTGAGTGAAAGTGAATTACTTGAAGGATGGCAAGACCAGAACGTAGTCAAGGTGCAGAGGATAACACTAAGGCGAGATGACAAGCAAATACCTACCAAGCATATTATCATTACTTTCGGAACTAGCAATCTACCAGAATCAATTGAAACCGGCTACTGCAAGCTACGTGTCAGACCATACATCCCAAATTCCCGCCGATGCTTCAAGTGTCAGCGTTTTGGGCATGGGTCGCAAAACTGCTGAGGGCGCGCTACTTGTGCTAAGTGTAGTTCAAATGAACACGCTTCTGACATTTGCACTTCAGCAACCCGTTGTGCCAACTGTGAAAGAGATCATCCCGCCTACTCGCGATCGTGCCCCTCGTGGAAAAAAGAGAAGCAAATTATAGAACTGAAAGTCAAACTAAACCTATCTTTCCCAGAGGCACGTAAGCGTTTCTATCTCCACAACCAGTCCAGTCCTTCATACACCAATGTGGCGCGCCGGGGGGCAGCACCACATCATCCGGCGGCCGCCCAAGTCACACGGAGTGTGACGGCGGTCACGCCTCATCGGGGGGTGTAGCCGTAATGGTCGATAAGGGCGTTGCATGTCAGCAATTAAGCCTCCGAACGTCCCTTGAGGCAGTTGCTGTCCGAGCATTGTTGTTTGGTAAGCTAGTCACCATTAGCTCTGTCTACATCCCCCCTTCCTATCAGCTTTCCAAAACAGTTTCAGAGCTTCATCGATGAACTTCCTCCGCCATACATAGTCGTAGGTGATCTTAATGCTCATAGCCCCCTGTGGGGCGACTCTCGTTGCGATGCGCGAGGGCGCCTTATAGAAAATTTTGTTTTCTTCAGGTGAATGTTTATTGAACAAGAAAGAACCTACATACTACAGCATTACACACAACACATACTCGTCCATAGACTTAAGCATAGTGTCGAGCACACTAGTGCCATACCTGGAGTGGTCCGTCCTCAAGAACCCCATGGAAGCGACCACTTCCCAATTATGTTAAACTCAACGAAACAAGATGGATGCTTGCCACGATCACCTTGATGGAGCGTAGACTCGGCCAACTGGGAACTGTTCCGAGAGCTGACACACCTAGGCCGTGATGACATTGTTGCTGTTAACGTAGACGACGCCGTAACATATCTAACAGGTTTTATTATTGATGCTGCTACGAAATGTATTACACAAACTAACGGACTGACTAAGAAGTGCCGCATTCCTTGGTGGAACGAAGAATGCCGTAAAGCGCGCAAAAATCAAAACAAAGCATGGGGATTGCTTCGTGATTCTCCTACTGCCGAAAACCTTATTAATTTTAAACAGGTTAAATTGCAAGGCAGAAGGACACGTAGACGTGCAAAGAGAGAGAGTTGGGAGAGGTACATTTCTGGTATAAACTCTTACACAGACGAGGCAAAAGTCTGAATAAATTAAATAAATTAAGGGGCCGTGAGACGAACCCGCCGCCCTTAGTGAATATCCAAGGAGATTGCCTGGAGGATCAGGCAGATTGTCTGGGCGAATACTTTGAATATGTCTCCAGTGCATCTCATTACACACAAACATTCCTTAGGTTCAAAGAGCACGCAGAGCGACAGCTCCTCGATCGGAAATGTGCCCGAAATGAACATTACAACTGCCCGTTCAGTTTAGCTGAACTTAAAGCTTCTCTTGCTTGTTGCAACGGTTCGGCACCAGGTGCTGACCGTATCATGTATGAAATGATCAAGCACCTACACCGTGAAACACAAAAGACACTCCTTTCTATATTTAATGTCATGTGGGCCGCTGGTTACATTCCATCTTCTTGGAAAGAAGCTATAGTAATCCCCATACTTAAAACAGGGCAAGGACGGGTAGCTACAGACCCATTGCTTTGACAAGCTGTCTGTGCAAGCTCTTCGAAAAGATGATTAACTGGCGCCTAATTTGTGTCCTAGAAAGCAACGGCATACTAGATCCTTACCAATGTGGCTTCCGAGAAGGTAGGTCGACTACAGACCACCTTGTCCGCATTGAGACAATCATAAGGGATGCCTTTATGCACAAAGTTTTTTCTCTCCGTATTTCTTGACTTAGAGAAAGCGTATGACACCACATGGCGCTTCGGTATCATTCGAGACCTTTCCACTATGGGCGTCCACGGCAACATGTTGAGTGATATCGAAAGCTACCTTTCTAACCGTACCTTTCGTGTAAGGGTAGGCCAGGCCTTGTCGAGGTCTTTCACCCAGGAAACTGGTGTTCCGCAGGGCAGTGTGCTTAGCTGCACACTGTTTATTGTGAAAATGAATTCTCTACACACGGCTATTCCATGAACGATGTTCTACTCTGTATATGTAGATGATGTGCAGATTGGTTTTAAATCGTGCAACTTTGCTGTCTGCGAACGACATGTCCAGCATGGCTTAAATAAAGTTGCTAAATGGGCTGATGAAAATGGTTTTAGGTTGAGTCCACAGAAAAGCACATGCGCCCTTTTCACTAATAAGAGAGGAATAGTACCAGACCCTGCTATTGAGCTCTCTGGTACCACATTACCTGTAAGCGCAGAGCACAAGTTCCTCGGCATCATATTGGACTCGAAACTCACATTCGTTCCGCACATCAAATATTTGAAGGCTAAGTGCCTGAAAACAATGAACTTATTGAAGCTGCTGTCGCGTACAACATGGGGCAGTGACAGGAAATGCATTTTGAACTTGTACAGGTGCCTTGTCGGCTCACGACTTGACTACTGGGCGATAGTTTACCAGTCTGCTGCACCCAGCGCTTTAAAAATGTTGGATCCTGTTCACCATTTAGGAATCCGCCTCGCAACTGGGGCCTTCAGGACAAGCCCCGTACAAAGCCTTTATGTGGAAGCAAACGTGTGGTCGCTCTACCTTCAGAGGTCTTATGCCAGCTTTACATATTTCCTGAAAACAAATTCAAACCATACACATCCTACCTATTCTACCATAAACGATACCACGTGTGCCACACTATTTAATAACCGACCAACAGTGAAGCAGCCCTTCTCGCTACGTGTGAGAAAGCTCAGTGAAGAAATGGGTGCTCCACTACTTGAACATCACCTAATGCCTCCAGCGAAGCTGCTACCGCCGTGGCAGTGGCAGCTGGTTGAATGTGACACTTCGTTTATTGAAGTCACAAAACACGCGCCACATGCACACATTCAAATGCACTTTTTAGAACTAAAGTCAAAGTACTCTTGCCCTGAATTTTACACAGACACATCAAAGTCGCATGCTGGTGTTTCCTATGCGGCCGTCGGTCCGTCCTTCTCGGAATCCGATGTACTTTATCCCCAAACAAGTATCTTTACGGCAGAGGCCTATGCAGTACTATCCGTAGTGAAACATATTGATAGACTGAAACTCCAAAAGGCTGTAATATTTACCGACTCTTTAAGCGTTGTTAAAGCGTTAATGATGCCGCAAAAACATAAACACCCTGTAATTATCAACCTCTACTCATTGATCTGCTCTGTTTATGCATCTAAACAACAAATCATAATATGCTGGGTGCCTGGGCATAGAGGCACCGAGGGTAATGTTCTTGCCGACCAAATGACCACGTCAATAACATCGCACGCTATTAATCCTACAGCTGCTATACCTGCAACAGATTTGAAACCTTTCTTGCGTAAGAAACTGCGAAGCCACTGGCAACGCTTGTGGGATGCGGAAACAAATAACAAGCTTCACTTGATTAAGCCACAGTTAGGTTTCTGGCCCTCTGCATCGAAAACACTGCGAACTGATGTCCTATTCTGTCGTCTCAGAATAGGACACACATATGGTACTCACAATTTTCTATTGAATGGTAATGATCCTCCAACCTGTGGTAGATGTGGCGAGAGGCTCACCGTCCTCCATGCCCTCCTGGGGTGTTGCGAAGCCGAGAGAGAGAGGAAGAAACATTTTCCTCTCGCATACTGCCATTGTGTTCCTCTCCATCACGCTATGTTTCTGGGTAAAGAACCACTTTTCATTACCAAAGCAGTCCTCGCTTTTTTGAATGATGTTGTCTTGCATGTTATCAGCCCAAGAAATACGTAGTGCATCCTCTCTCCTGAGGATGCCACTGTGATAGTAGCTCAGTATAGCACATGCCTCCAGGCCCTTACATTTCAAGGGCTCTGTTAAGGCATTAGTGTTCTTGAAAATTTTAGCCTCTGACATATTTTAGTATATCATCAATCTTTCACAATGCATCCCTCGTATCCATAGCACACTTCATTAGTCAGTGCCATATTCTTAGTACCTATAGATTTTACGCACTTTACAGCGACTATTTTAGGCCTCTTTACAGCCATGCCACATCTGTTTTATCAACACCCTATAATTCACCATTCATGTACCACTGACAAGTCATTATCATCGCCTTGGCCCTCTTTGGCCACATCTGGCCCTTGCACCAATAAACTCCAACAATCATCATCATAGCTGCGCGAACAGAGTGCGACAGTGTTGGCCTTTCCAGACGTGCGCGCAACACAGGGTCTAAGCGGCACGCTTCGCATAATACGCGCCGGCACCGCAGCAACAGCGGGTAGCCGAGAAGCGCCAAGTTCACGTCCACGTTACCGGCACGCTAACTTGCCGCACGCCGTTTGCCATTTGCGGGCCACCGTTCGACAGCGGTTTTGCTCGCGAGCGGCGAGATTTCCTTGCCGTACGTAGAGAGGATGAGACCGGGACTCATTTGTGCGGCAGCCTCACCGCCGCTGATCGCTCGACAGCGCCGATATCGTCGCTAGGCCTTTTCCGGTTCCCTTCAAAGCTAAAGCAGACGGCGCTTCGAAATGAATTACCGACGCTCACAAGCCGCAATATTTTATTATCGTTGTTATCGCTCTTCGCAATAATTGTACAGAAAGAAGAAAAATACGCTGTTATTAGCGGCACCGTCGGCTACGATGCGAGCACAGCCGAGCCGGTCGTCTCCCGTCGGTAGCCGTGCACTCAGCTGCAGCCGATGTTTTCGTTGCCGGTGGCAGAGGCGCGCAGCTTCGCAGTCGTCGATTGGCCCATTGATCGTGCAGCGGGCGGGGCGCCGGCCGAACTGTTGTCTACTTTGGACACTAGAGCACTGCACGGGCCGATTTTTCCAGCACTGCACGGGCTGTGACTGTGCACATCGATGGCTAACGCAGTGGCGTGTTCAAACTCGCCGCCACCGACGGCTCCCGTCGCGCTAAGCTATATAAAATTGGCTGTGACTGAAGATTGGGCTAGTTTATAATCTATTAAGAATGGGGAAGCATTGCAAAGATAAAAGAACTACAACGGACAGAGAACGAGAACTTACTGGCACATGTGCAGTTGGCGAAGCAGCTCAACAAACAGAATAAGGAAAACGTATGTCTCCTTTTTTTTCTGTTCATAATTTTTGTGTTCTTCGCCTATTTACATGATTAAATACGCGAGAATGTTAACGCGCACAGCAAAATACCATCTGGAATATAACTGCTGGAGTTCCACGTCTTAGCTTGCCACAGTGAGCTCCGTTCACGTGGTGCATTTTCGTCGCAATTTGCACTCGTTTTCTGCTTTATATACTACCTGGTGCCACGAATGGGATCTTCTTCGTACAAGTGACGACCTTTCTCAAAAGCAGACACACGAAAATGCGTTTTCCGGTGCGTCAGCCCTTAAAACCCGCAATGCCAAATCACTGTAAGCACCGAGCGCCTTCGTCCCATCGTCTGCTTGACATGCCAGTCATAGAATAAAGACCAACTTTAGAGAAGGGAAACTGTACCTTCCACAGTGGTACGAAAATAAGAAGCGGCAGCGCATGGAACTCCTGGGCTACCCTACAGATGGCGCTGCTCAAACAGGAAGCGGAAATCTTATTATTTTTTTTAGTGCAAAATCCAATATGGCTGTTGTTTACCGGTCACACACGCCGGTACGCGCCGCGCTCGCCCGGCTGGCGTTGCGGCGTGCCTCAGTGCCTTGCCGCTTAGCTTGTGCGTTCTAATTGCCAGGAGATCAAAGAGCCTCTACTGACGCCCATACAAACAAGCCACAAGTGAGTGAACAGGACGTACGACTTTATTGGTCGAAGACAAGCAGTGCACCTTCTCGTACAAGAGCAGCAATAAAACTTGCTTGTTGAGATACGCTGAAACAATAAACGCGAACTCGTAAACTGCTCACTTTCGTCATCGCACATGGCGGTCCGGTAACGTGCGACAACCAGCAGCGCAAGCAGATGTTTGCACCGACAGTCACCGTTGAAGATTAGCAACTTGCATACTGAAGCAATCGGGTGACGCAGGCATCTGCTGCCGCACCCAACACAGCAACATGGACTACAGTGCGTTTTAGCATTACCTCCTTTCCAAGCTGCACGTTTATGTTTGTCTATCGGGGCCGCTAATATGTCACTGACACTCGGTGCCCCATTTTCTCTCAATATGCACAAGTCGGTTTCGTGGGCATCACCTTCGGCAGCCACTTTTGCGGGCCTTTCTACCCAGGTGGCTATCAACTACTTCCGACCATGTAAGCACGTATGCCAAATTGCGGCTCAGGAAGCCCACAAGCACAATTTGCCCACGGCTGCAGCAGGAAAGGACGAAAAGGGGAGCACCAATCACGGTGCGTGTAAATTGGGAGTCCATGTCACTGCGCGGACTGCAGGAGCAGGTGCTTACCTCGAGAGACTGCTTCCCAATGCAAATGAATAGGCCGCCACATCAAAGAAACATAACACAGCGACCATAAACAAGTGAGATAACAGCAAAATGAAATTCCGCATTCAATCACCGCATAAGGTTCAGACAACACACTATACATTGGCTAAGATCCACATGGTAACAGTGAGGAATGACGTACACGGGTCACTTAGGCATATTCAGCAGTCCAACTACAGGCACAGTGCTTGCCTTCGTTGCACATGGTGGTCTGGTAACGAGCGACAACAAGAAATGCAAACCGATTGGGCAGCATATCCCACCTGTTTGCACCGACAGTCATCGTTGAAGATAAGCAACTTGCATTGCGAAGCATTCGGCTCACGCAGGCATCTGCTGCCACAACCAACACAGCGACATCGACTACCCAGCATTTTATCGTTAACTCCTTTCCAGCCTGCACGTTTCTTTTCTTTCGGGGGCTGCTAATATATGTGGCTCACACTTGGTGCCCCACTTTGTCTCAATATGGACAAGTCGGTTTCTTGGGCATGACCTTCAGCAGCCACTTCTGTGGGCCTTTCCACCCATGTGGCTATCAACTTCATACACTTCCGACCATGTAAACATGTATGCTGCTCTCTGTTGACGTCAAATCATAGCCAACGAAGGCCACAAGCAAACTTTGCACACGGCTACAGCAGGAAAGGACGGAATGGGGAGCACCAATCACGGTGCGTGTAAATTGGGAGTCTATGTCGCTGTACGGACTGCAGGAGCAGGTGCTTACCTTGAGAGACTGCTTCCCAGTGCAACTTACCAGGCCCCCCAAATCCGA
This sequence comes from Dermacentor silvarum, assembly GCF_013339745.2. Taxonomy (NCBI): domain Eukaryota; kingdom Metazoa; phylum Arthropoda; class Arachnida; order Ixodida; family Ixodidae; genus Dermacentor; species Dermacentor silvarum. The sequence continues at coordinate 230,524,372 of NC_051157.2, forward strand.
AAAACGTAACACAGCGACCACGACCAAGTTTCCGCAACCAGATTCTGCAATCAACCACTTCAGTGTAGCTTGCACAAAAACCCAGGCTATTGAGCAAGAAGAGCAGTTTTGAACAAGACCAAGAATTAAATATGGGAATGGAATAAGAAAGCTTGCATTCAGCAAGCCACTCTGCTCTGCAAGCAGTGAAGGCCAATAACATTAAGAAAAGTGAAATGCTACATAGCACACGGTGCAAAACTTAATGCAAGACACATGCTGATGCCGCATCTGCTATTTCAGGAGAGGAATTTAACATGGCAATGTACAGTAGAGAATACTGCTACAAAGATGTTATGCTTATAGACAATGACGTGCCTTAAGTATGAGCAAAGGATCAGTTCACCTTTATGTTTGGATAAGGAAGAATGATATCTAGCAAGAATGGGGAATGAAAAAGCTTGCATTCATAGAAAAAATTTATACTTGGCACAAATTGAATTTGACAAGGCCAGGAAGCTGATTAAGGAAGGGCAAACTGATGGAACTCTTTTGGCCAGCATCGTCCATGCTTGTTCAGAGGTTGCAGGCGCATCTGAACATGAAGAATTTCTTTTGTTGAGGTACCTGGATGACTCTGCCAATATGCGTGCTGGTGGAATGATGGCTGAGGCGCTTTTCAGTCTTGATATAGTCCTACGTAGACTTGGTATCTCATCCAAATACTTCTGGATCCGCTTCTTTGTTCGTGGTGTAAGAGCCTTGTGAGTTCGGCTCCAGCCCCTTCCTGTTGGTGTAGATATATGAGGGCTCCTGTGATGAGTGCCAAGATGTGCTTGGTGCATACTCTGTTGGGGCAGAACAGTAACACATGAGATACAGCAGAGGTTAGCCAAGCTCGTGTAGTGCTTTCTATGTTTGAATCAATTATGCTGCACCGTAAATATGAACAAACATTCATATAATCTGCTACAAACAAATGACAATGTATCTCAAGACTAGCAAGCAAATACAGCGTATATCAAGCATATTTATTTCTGAACTCGGTGTTGTTTACCTTGTAGCAGCAGCAAAAGTCCACACGATGACCTGGTTGTAGCAGGCAGTAGCTTCTCTTTAGTGTGTGTAGTGTGTTGCTTTACACTGGTGCCGTCCTCTTTACTTCATGTCTGGAAGAGAAATTTTGACTGCATCAAAAATTGAAAAAACACAATTTCACAATATGAAATGCAAAAAGCTGTGATATATATATATATATATATATTGTAATGGTTTCTGACTGCACAACACATGTAAATGTACACCGTTTTTTCTAGGGAGCTTAAGCAGCATGTTAATTAACCAAATATTGCTACTGTCCATAAAATTGATGTCTGCCTAACTACGATGTGTTTGAACACCTGAAGTATTATTGGGATCACAAATGAGAACATTTTTGCGCTCATTTATACACTACAAGAGATCACACTGCTGGTTCCACAAGCAAATGCATGAAAGACATGAATTTCATGTATTACAATTGATGCATTATTATGCGTGCAATTGCTTAATACATTAAATTCAGTACTTTCACTTTAGTTTACCAAAGGGTTAATCGGTTTTGTGGACGAAAGAAGTTGCCGGCGGACTCGAAGAAAAAAAAAACATTAATAAGGCTACTCAGTCGCCCAAGGCCACGGCTACAACGAGATGAAAAATGTGCTGCGCGTTCCGATATCGCTCTCTTTCTTTCGTGATTGTGTGTATAACGACGGTCTCGCAACTACAGGTTTATTTCAGAAACGGCAACGTAGGGTCCCGACTACCCATATGTAATGCAGGATTTAGTTCGTTAACTTGTCTCTGCCTGTGAATTAACGAGACGAATATTAAATGACGATTCAAGCAGCAATGTTAAACGACTCATCGGTATTGCCATCCTCAGTCGCAGCAGAATCCGGCTCCCGTTTCGATGCATACTTGTTCCGCATGGTTCACGACCAAAACTTAGCTTTCGGGCTTACTTCTCAGCTCGCAAACACGTCACTTCACCCCAAGTTAAACAACGCGAGGTGTCGAAGCGCAATAAAGTGGTTTTAACACAAATAAGTGTACCGACCAATGAATCCGTGCTTGCCGTGTCCCGAAAATACGTGTAAAAATTTTAAATCCAGGCGAGAGGTCACGTGTGAGGTCGATGATGATGAACGTTATTTTGCGTCTATAATGACAAAAAAAACAAAACAATAGTGTTACTACTCAAAAGTAGGATGTATAATTAGGAATAATAAATATGCACTCTTTGTCATAAAATAACACTTCGATAAGCGTGGGAGTAAGTGTGTAGGTTGAAATTGCGCTTACTACGGTGCCTCTAGTGGGAGACGACGGAACTCACCGGGGCAATTTTTTTGAAAACGCACTAGGCTTGGTTAATTAGCCGCGCCAGCACGGTAGATTTTTTTGCCCTCTGTGGGCATTTGTTGAACTTGAGAGTGTGAGAGCCCTGTGCCAGTGCTCTGACAGCTGCCGTTCGCGGCGCTGTTCGCCAGCATATCGCCGGCGCGCCGCTGGCGCCTTACGACGGCCGCCCGGTGCCTATTACGGCACCATTTCGAAAAATTCTCGCGGCTACGTGTTCGTTGTAGACTCATGCACAACTGCAATACCACAACTAAATTTCGACCTCTGGGTGGTTTAGGGGCCCTTTAAAGTTACGGAGCGCTATTATATTATTGTCTTTAAAATTAACCATGCGCCAAAATTGTTTAGGGTTAGTTTTAAGCATGGAAGGTAATGTGCTGCTTAGGATGCTATCTATGGTGTCTTTAGGGCCTGCGCATGTTCATCGGCGCTCTGTATGTAGGCTGGCTAACGAGCATTGCTATGGCTTAGTTTAGCTGATTTAAACAAGTGCTTTTTTTAAATAAAATAAGCGTTTTAGCTGAAAATTCTATCGTGTTTTTTTTAGATTAGAGGTGATCATGTAAACAGGGATGTACTTATCTGTTAATTCAGTCACTTGATTAACGAAGATACACCAACTTGACTGAACATTATGGCAGTCAAATTCATGCAAGTATTCATCAAGAAATACGGTGAGTTCATTATCAATTGAAAGAAAGTCGGCCTTGTTTTAATTTCTTAATATCTTGTTCTTTTTAATCGGTTTAGGTCGCTCGAGGCAAACTTTAAATGAAAGTAGGCAATGATCACTGATACCTGGCAAGCATGTCGGAAATAAGATCGGGTTGGGTAGTAAAAACGTGGTCAAGTGAATCAGAAACAGACGGGCAAGCGGGGGTTATTCTTGTTGGTTCCTTAACGATTTGTTTCAGCGAAAAGATATTGCACAGTTCTAAGAAATCTTGCCCCATAGAGGAGTTAGGATACACTGTGAAAGGATAATTTTTCCACATAATATTCGGCATATTAAAATCGCCAAACAAGAAAATTGGCACTGGGTTGCTCGCATGTGGCTCGCATATGGGCAAGAACTCTAAAACCAAAATTTCACTACACAGCCTAAAAGGGCAGCATTGCAGAGTCAAGGCTGTCAAGGTTGCATGCACAATATCTGTTTCATGTCAGTGTGCAATGCACATAGGGCTGCACACAACTGGTGCTCACAATGTGCTTGTGCCTGTGGCCTCGACCAATGAGCAATGGTGGCCTGCGTGCTCAAGCAGTAGGATAGTTCTGGTGGAGCCCGCTCGTGATTGAAACATCGCGGACATTTTTATGTGCCATAATATTCAGGGTTTTCGACTTTCTACAGGGTAAATAAAAATTGGCAAGCTGTGCTCTACTTTCTAAAAATTTAATTAAAGCGGATTGGCACGCAAAAATGTTTTAGTAATAGCGATAATTTTTATGCGTTAGTTTCTGTGGACCTCTGGTGGGGAACAGAACGCACTTCACTGTAGCATAAATTTCATTGAAGTGGCATTCGTTGTGGTGGGGTTCGACTGTAGTTGACCTTAGCTGAATAGCAGCTGAATTAGACAGTTTCGTTGGTGCTGACTGGTTGATATCTAGAGCTGCACTTTTTGTGAACTGTGTTACCTGTTTTATGGTCCTCGGGTTGTAAATATCCATGTGGGCTCACAGTATTGTAGTTGGGTAAATTAAGTACAACAACCTGTGCATTACCAGTGAATGTGAAAAGTGTGTGAGAGAAAAGAAGCATGCTGGTGCCTGGATGGCCTGGCACAGTGCAAGGCCTGAACATGCTACACTGGAGCGGACAGACATCACTAGAGGAGCTTTTGTCATCTCGTGGGTTTTGAATGAGAAAGCAGAAGACACCTGAATTTCTTGTTTTCCTTCACTTGAGGCGAAGATTCCATTGCTGCTTGACATGTTCAGTAGATGTTTTGTGTCACATAGTGTACTAAAAACTATCGATGAGTAGGAATATGTTGGCATACATTTGAGATATGTCTCGCCTCACAGAATGGATCCTGACTTTAAGGGGCGTTGTTGCAGATGTCTGTACACCAAAGGCCATCTGTCACCAACAGGATGGAACAGGACCTCATGTGACACGGTTCATTTGGCAAGATGGCATCCTCGGACAACAATGGAGCCACTGTAAGACATAAGTTTAATTATTTCTCTTGCTTTAATTTTTAAACCAATTTATGCTTGCAAACCAAAAGGAACATGAACTTGCTTCCCTTAGCAGAGCTGTTCAATAAGTTATATAACCCCATCCAATAAAAAAAGCGGGCAAGTTTGCACTCCGTCGTGCAAAGCTTAGGCATAGTGAAAGTGTCAATCCTCAAGTATTACTGGCTGCTACTGCTAGGTATTAACTTGGTCTGCTAGGTCTTGGTTTAACTTAACTATGCATTTAGGGAAAGTATTCTCGAGCGATCCTTGTCGGAGGTACCTTCCCTTTCGCGACTTTTCGCGTGACTAGCGCTGGACGCGTTGGCGCATACGAGCGACAGCGTTCCTAGCATGCCACAAACGCAGGCAGGCAGGCAGGCAGGCAGGCAGGCAGGCAGGCAGGCAGGCAGGCAGGCAGGCAGGCAGGCAGGCAGGCAGGCAGGCAGGCAGGAGCCGTGTTTGTGGCAGGTGAAGCGAGCGCGCACCTGCGCCGGCAGTTACTAGGCAACCTTTGTGGCGTCAGCAATAGCTCCGCGCGTTGTCTCATTGGTGCTGCTACAATTTGTTTCTCTCTCTTGCTCTCATTTTTTATTTCCCTCTCCCGAGCATTGCATGCGCCACGCACATGCTCTCCTTCCCTCTCCTTAACGTCCCATGTCAAGGCAACATGTGCACGGCATAAAGAGCAGGCGAGGCACACGCCGCTCCGTGAGGTGGTTGCTATAGGCAACGCTGTGACGTCATAGCTCGGCGAGGTTTTGCGACAGCAGGCGCCGCTTTTTACGGTTAGCTAGAACAGCTTCGCTGTTGAAAGCTTTGGGCTGAGTATTTTATTTGTGACAATATACTTAACAATATTGAGATTGCATTATCTTGTCTCTGTTGTGTGACCGACACTGTGAAGCGGAAATCAATAATTTGAAGATGAGTTTCATGGATGATTGTTGCTTTGCAATTCCAACTCGCCCAGATCAGCACTTTAATGTTTTTCATGTTTCAATACTCATTGCATTTGCTCAATGTGCTGCCATTTAACCAGGCCCAGTACCTGGTGGTTTACTTAAACATGGACACTGTCATCAAAAAACTGCCAGCAAAACTTTAAAAAGGCACAGTTTGATTATTTTACCTGCATGACTTTATCCATTATAATGTAATTACCATTAAAGCATGATCACTTTGTGATAAGGTAAATACATCAGTCAAGCAGACAAAATGCAGGGGACCCATTCTGATGAGTCTGGAATGCAATAATGCTTGTGTACCATGTATTAGGTGCATGTTCAAGAACGCCAGGTGGTGAAAAAATGTTAGTTTCGCCCTAAGGGCGAAGCAATGAATGCGATAGCAACACAGCAATGTCATACGAAGTAAGGTGAGCGGCTTTGGTAGCAATATGAATTGTAGTAAACATGTGCTGATTAAGTAAGCAGGTGTGCTGCGGCGTAAGTAGACCGACATGAAGAGAGACTCGATGACCACGAGAAGGCGCGTGTGAAACGGTGGTGTTGATGAGAAGCGCTTCCCGTGGGCAGCGTGTGCGAAGGGACACACCTGTAGTGCTGCACTGCCGATTCGGGCAGCATTGCATGTGTAGTGTGCGTTGGAAAATGTGGCCCGACTATTACTAACTGAATGAACAAGCGTGGTGTGAGCGCGCACAAACAAACATAAATAGATCACACTGAATGACTGCAGACAATGACTGTCAAAACGCTGGCAGCGAGCGCATACGCTGCAGCGGGCAAAGGTACGTGCGGTCTATCGCTTCAACGGAAACTGAGCGGCGAATGCACAGCGCATAAAGGTCAGAGCCGTGTGGAGATAAGAGACAGTGCGGGCGAGCGACGAGCGCGGTTGTTGGCAGATTAGAAGTGCGACCCCCCCCCTGCGCTCCCTCCGGCGCTGGCTTCCCGCTTCCTTGCTTGCGCGTGGGTGATTGAGTGCGTTCGCTCTCCGTGATAGCGCGCGTCCCCGCACGCTTCCGCTCGGGCATACGGTGCGCGGTGAAGATTTTATCTATAGGGAACCTCACGGCGACGGCGACGGCAAAAATCCGGTTGAAGTGTCCATATAATTGCTATCGCAATAAAATTAATCCAGAGTCCCACACTATGGCATGCCTCATAATCGGGTCATGGTTTTGGCATGTAAAACCTCAGAATTAAATATAAGTTAAGCATACAAATGGATGGCAATGTGCCAATACATAAGTTAGCCTCCACCTTTCTCACAGCTGCAAAGTATAGCTGTATTTTTCACCATGTGCTTGATTTTGTGAGAGAACATGTTTTGGCGAGGGCAAAATTGTAGCCATATGTATGTACCAGGGTTATTCAAAAAGTAAGGGCCGTTTGTTTATATTTAAATATTTACACGTCAGAATAAAGTTTTATTTGTGCAGTGACATCTGTTAATTCTTCGCGAAGGTACTCAAGTTATTGTTTTGGCCCTGCAGTCATCTGCTTGTCGGGAAATGCAGACGACAATGTCCGCGAAAATCGTTGCTCCCGCCTGTTGTGAAGTGCGAGCTGTACTTGGATTTTTTTCATGCAAAATGAACATCAGCTTCTCAAATTCATCGGGAGTTGTGCCTAGTTTATGGACCTACAGTAATGAGTGAAGGAAAGGCCAGAAAGTGGTGTCGAGACTTCAAAAAAATGGCCGCACTAATGTGCACGATGAAGAGTGGAGTGGCAGGCCCAGCATCCAGACCAATGAAACTGTTCAACAAGTGGACCGCGAATTGCGATTAGATGGACGACTGACAGTTAGTGGTCTGGCTGATAAATTTCCACTTGTTGGACGCCCTAAATTTACACGAATGTAACTGAAAAGCTCGGATATCGCAATGTATGTGCAAGGTAGCTACCAAAAATGCTTGCTGACCAACTCGAATAGCAAAGAATGTCAAGTGGACGAACGTTTTTGGACCGCTACCGACAAACGGAAATGAGTTGTTTTCGCACATTGTTACAGGCGAAAAGACTTGGATATCCTACGCCACTACAGAAACAGAACAACGATCAATGCAGTGGCAGCACTCTTCTTCACCAAAACCTAAAAAAATTCACGCAATCTCCTTACCCGAGTCGGAAAATGATAGCTACCATTTTCTGGGACATAGGGGGCATTCTTTTGGTTGACTTCATGGAATGTGGGACCACAGTTACACCTGACGTATGCTGCGAAACGCTCACCAAACTGAGACGTGCGATAAAAAATCGACGGCGTGGGAAACTGTCATCTGGAATCGTCTTCTTCCATGACAATGCGCGTCCTCACACCGCTACCGGAACCAAGGCATTCAATATATTGGTTGGGAATTTTTGATCGCTCACTCTACAGTCCCGACCTTTTCCTTTTTTTGCGCTTGAAACAGTGGCTTGGGGGACAACGGTTTGAAGACAACGAGAATCTCAAGACCGCCATTGTCAACTGGTTCAATTCCCAGGTGGCGAGCTTCTATGCAGAGTAACTAAAGAAACTGGTGCCGCGGTATGAAAAGTGCTTAGAAGGTAACGGTGATTGCTTAGAAAAGTGAAGTAGGTTTGTCCTTAAACTAAACCCGCCAATAAAAACTTATACTAACGAATATATATATATTCTTTAGGACCAAACGGCCCTTACTTTTTGAATAACCCTGGTAGTTAACCCTTGTAGTTTCAAATGAGCAATAACTTAAGACCTCATGTGGCCATTTAAAATCTTGTAAAATCTTGCAGAAGTTGTCAGCATTTTGCATGTAAAACCCCAGAAAGAAGAAGAAGAAGCCTGAATATAATGCAAGTGACAATTTTTGGTCCCTTAATGCCCGTGCCCTCCCTCCCGCCATTCGCTTCGAGGTGTTAGATGGCAGGTCAAGTTAGATATCACTTGGCCAGGGCTTGGCAGAGGGTGATTGACACAGACTCACCGCCCACCCCATCTACGTCTGATTGCACTTGTTATTTACTGTATATACTCGCGAATCTTGAACACGCTTCTTATTCTGAAAAATCTAAGCAAAGTTGGGGGGTGTGTTCATTATGCCGGGTAAATTTTATGGGAACATTTTTTGAAAATGCAAAGAAATAGTTAAGTAAGACATTAATGATTTGAAAAAAAAAAAGCATTAGTTAGCTTATCCTTGCATAAAAAATGCACGTATACTACTCGCAAACCGTAACAGCCTTTTTATTGCACGTCACTGTGCATTTGAACCACCAGACCTGTCATCCAGGCCGCTTTATACACATTGTGGTTCCACAACAGCTCGTCCTCGCAGCTGCTTCCGGCCTTCTGCCGTTCTCGCAAGCGTCACGTTGAAGTGCTGCTTTTCGACACCTGTTGTTTTGACAAGCATGGTGTGTGCTTCTTTCACGCTGTGTGCCTCTTTCCTCGACCGTCCTGCTCATCGGCACGTCAATTTATTAGTGTCTGATCAGTGTTTCCATTTCATGAGCCCTTCCTTACTTGCACTCTCCCGTACGCTGTGCCTGACCGCGCATCGCACATCGCATGCGCATGCTCTTCTATTATGGGAGAGTAAAGTCCGTAAACTGCGTAAACTTGCTGTTGCAGAGAGCAGTTGCATTTTATTTCTCTCTCAAGTTTGTGAGGCGCGTTTGTGCCGGCACTGGCGGCAAACATGTGGTAAGAATAGGGTGAGCGTTATCACGGTCACTCTTTCCATCAGGTCCCAAGCGATAGTGATAATGCGCAGCCTGTTCTTACCGCATGCTTGCCGCCAGTGTTCCCTCACGACCTCACCTAGTCGCAAGTGTGAATGGGCCCTAACTCGTCATGGCTTTGCCATCAGCTTCAGTCATCAAACCCACCGCCTCTGCTGGTGCGCCGCCACGGCATGTTTCCCGCTAGCGTGAATGCCCAGCCTACATAAGTGATCTGTAGAATTATGCTTACATGATCTTCGTGTTTTTCACGTGCCAGTATTAAATATTTACAGCACGGGCATCAAGATTAAGTGTGCTTGCTTTAAACACATGTGTGAGAGTAAAATATTCTAGTCTCTCCGAAAAACTACAGCACAGCCAATTGTGGGACTGCTTCGCTTACACCCATTTTCCGGCAGGGGAAGGGTTGACGATTTTTCTTTTGGCCCTGATTTTAGCGCTGTTCGTTTTTCCAAGTCATGTACCAACTATATTATCATCATCATCAGCCTATATTTTATGTCCACTGCAGGACGAAGGCCTCTCCCTGTGATCTCAAATTACCCCTGTCTTGCGCTAGCTGATTCCAACTTGCGCCTGCAAATGTCCTAACTTCATCACCCCACCTAGTTTTCTGCCATCCTCGACTGCACTTCCCTTCTCTTGGTATCCATTCTGTAACTCTAATGGTCCACCGGTTATCCATACTACGCTTTACATGGCCTGCCCAGCTCCATTGGCTAGTTCGGCTATGTAAAAGTAAATTCAAAGCCTGAACATCCTTGTTACATAACTATAAACAATATATCCTGTGCCATAGGCACTGACTATGGGGGTGCTCTGGGGCTCGAGCCCCCCTCCCCCCCCCCCCCCGGAGATCCGTAGCCTACTCCCCCCCCCCTAGCAGATTTGCATATCTGTGGGTATTTAAGCAGCTGGTTCTTCAGTATTAAAATCAGTTAGAAAGCGCTCGTCCTTGTGTTCTCCTTTTCTGTGTCCCTGTTTGCTTGCGCACAAAAATTTAAGAAAATGAATCTGTTCCAACTAGGCCGACTTGCAGTTATGCTTCATTACCACAGTTCTGTTACCCACATAATTTGAGGATTCTCTTGCGTTGCCTCCGCATTCGCACTTTTGTTGTGGCTAAAAGCTTATGGCACCATTGTTGGTGCGGACGTGGACGGCTTTTAATTTATACTTTCGCTTTATTTCGGATAATCCTCACAATAGGAGGACAAGCGCATTAGAAGCACCAGCGGCGGCTACCTCTTCCGTGTTTCCTCACTTTAACATTTATTTTATTGCGATGGCAATTATATGGACACTCCAAAGCGGATTTCTGCTGTCGGCGTCCAACACTGCTCGACGAGCGTCCCATTCTGATCTTGTCGAAAACCTCCGAGCCGACCCCAGAGGCACCGGCAACAGCCACCAACGCCGCACGCTTTCAGTGCGAACGCGGGGCAGAACACCGATGGCGTCGACAACAGTTCTGCGCGTTGCTGGTGCTGCTGCATGTCCAAGTTTATACAGCTGATAAAACCACTATCCTTACTCCATATAGCTTTCTACTCATTTGCTATCGCAATTGATGCTTCGCCTTTCGGGCGAAACTGCGTTTTTTTTTTTTTAATCTGGCTTTCTCTGCGCTCACAAAGAAGTATATTTGCGGCTGAAACCTATGCACTTTTATGGGCTGTGAAACACATTAATGAATTAAACCTACAAAAGACTATTATATGTACCGGGTGCGCAAGGTATTTGAGAACACAATGTTGGCTTCGGGCAAAGAATATTTTGGGAAATACTTCTCTTATGGTTTATTTCCACAATTACTAAATGAATCCGCCATCCACAGCAACAACCGATTCAATTCGGCTTTGGAAACGGCTGCATGCACGGATCAGGTGGTCCGTAGAGATGTTGGCCACTGAGTCAGCAATGGTGGCCTTCAGCGAGTCTTTTGTATTATATGGCTGTTTGTTGGCCTCTCTCCAAACGACGCCCCGAGACATATTAGTCGAGCGGATTTGAATCTGGAGAACTAGGAGGCCACAAGTTGGGAGTGACGTGGTTGTAGAAGTTGTCAGCCAGCCACTCCTGGGTGACGCAGGCGGTGTGGGCTGGAGCCGAATCTTGCTGAAAGACATAGTCTTTCTTTCGAAACAGTCTCTATCCAGGACTTTACAACGGTGGCAGCATTAACGCGGAGTCCTTCTGCAAAAAAGTGTGGCGGCATGACCTCACCCTCGTTGCCGACCATCACAGACGGAACTTTTGTGTGCATCACTGTAGGCACCTCATCAGCACTTGGGCAAAGCCACCTGTCGTTACGGCGGTTAACTTTTGGGTCTTGGTCAAAGTTCTTTTCATCTTTTGAGCATTCCAGGCTCCTCGGGTCTCTTCAGCTTGCTTAGCAACTGCTTGGATCGGAGCAGACAATTCTCCCGAGTTTTATCGGACATGAATTGCCTCCTCCTCATGACACAGTAGTGGAACCTCAAGTCCTCGTGCACAGCCAACTTGACAGTCGACTCTGCGACTTGGAGCTCCTTTGCAATGGCCCACATTGACTTCCCTGGGTCGTCGCTCACGATGACTTGCAGCCGCCGGAGAAAATTAGAGGTTCTGACGACGTCTGACCACTGACTGTGCTTTTTCCTTTTCGCCACAGATGCCAAGTCACCACCAGAACACATCAGTTCTGTCCGCACGTTGTAAACAAAAGACTTCGCTATGTTCAGAAAGGTGGCAATTTCCAAGTCGCTGTGGTGTGCGGCCATGGCGACGAGGACTGCATGGTGTTTCATTTCCTGCGTCAACCTGTACGCTTCCATCTTTTAACCAACTGCGCAGTATGAATCATAAGGGGTAAACCAACAAGAAGCCGCACGCCTAGATAGATATGGTGAGCCTGCTGGTGTCTATGGCGATAAGGAATAGTGTTCTCAAATACCTCACGCACCCGGTACAGACTCTCTAAGCGTTGTCAAGGCTTTAGTGTCGCTACTAAAGCATTGTTGGAGTTGGGGTCGTGGTCTATCCGAGTTCGACGTCAAACTGCGGGTCTAGCCGACGCTGCCGCTGCTACCAGTTGTAGGGGTTGGAGTCGGGCATATCCAAAGTGGTAGCTGGCCCATGCTGTCGTCCGCCTCATCCACGTTGACGCTGAAGACGTTCAAGGGAGGAACAGGTTCTCATCGAGAATGAAGAGTACAGGGTTTAATTACATTATTTACATGAGGAGTAGGAGAACGATACATCTCCTCAGTCTAACATGACTGGATCGAAGCATACTACATCGAAGCACTGGCTACATCTCAGGGCAGATGGGAGAGCACTTGGCAGATGGGAGAGCACTCTGTGGCCCGCCAAAGTCTCGCTTAAAAATCCTTTGTCCAAGCTGCGGTCCCACCATCCTCCAATCGGAGCGTCGAGAGTCACCGAAGGTCCGCCTGAGGGTGAGGGTGCGCGTAATCCCCCGGCGCCAACCTTTCCCGACCACATTCGGAGAAGTGCCCTCGGGCACACACTGCTCACTCCCCCACATAAAGGAGGGGACACTCGTAGACAGGTGGCTTCGCGCCTGACTTGAACTGACGCGTCTGTTGTTCCTGAAATGGGCCAGCCACCGACGGGTTTGGAGGACGGCCTTGGCGGCCAGCTGGTCTGTCGAGTGACCGTGAGAAAGCGTCCACTCTTCCAAGAGTCTCCTCTTCCTATAGTGTCGAGACACGTACTCTTTGTAAGGTGTAGAGACATGATGTCGCCGCTGATCTTTCCCGGCGGGACGGCTGTTCAGCCTCCCGAAGCGATTCGTTGCATGTAAACAGGAGATACTTCCAAGATTGCTGCCCCTGCTGGTCGCCGAACGTAACAGCATAAGAATCCTGTAATTATGGACCTTTATACACTCCTGAGCACTGTTTATGCATGTAATCAACGTGTCATAATATGCTGGGTGCCTGGGCACAAAGGCTTGATCAAGGGTCATATGCTTGCCGACAAAAATCACCACGTCCACAGCAATAAAAGATTTCAACTCTTCCATAGCTGTCCCTGCCATATATTTGAAACCTTTCTATTGCAAAAAATTAAGGGGCTATTGGGACGTCCAAACCTTTAATAAACTTCATCTATTTAAGCCACAGTTAAGCACTTCCCCATCCATAATAAAATCGTGACAAACTGATTTCCTGTTCTGGCGATTAAAAATAGGGCACACATACGGGACACACAACTTCTTGCTGACTGGTGATGAACCTCCTACATGTGGTAGATGTGGTGAAAGGCTGACCATCATCCACACCCTTGTTGAGTGTCGGGAAGCAGAAATCGAGAGGAAAAAGCACTTTCCTTGAGTATATCGGCAGCGCATCCCATTACACCCAGCAGAGTTTCTTGGCACAAATCTGTTATTTGACACCAGATCTGTTTAACATTTTTTAAATGACATTCTTACACAGCACATTATCAGTCCATTATGCACCACAGGGCAGGCTTTCCGGGACAACTCGGGATCCGGAGAGGCGAAAGCAGGACAAAAGACCATGCCACATGTAAGCCACGGATGGGGGACAAAGGTGGTAACAATGGAATGTGTCCCACCTAAACCGGGATGTCTGGTCACCTTAACCATGTGTTCAAGCATTGTGCTTGTTTCTTTGCAATGACCAAACCTTTCAGGGATCCCCATGTGAGGTTGCGCCTTAATAGACAGTTTTAGCAATGTCACCGCAATAGGGGATAAGTTAGGCCCTCTGCACATGTGTGACCTAAACGCGTAGTTTGCCATGGTGGCACAGGTGGTCACTGTGATTGCCCGCTTTGATCTTAATGTGTGCTTGCTACTTGCTCTCCATCGTAGCAAGACAAAAATAAATGGTAAACTTATCCAACGCTTTGTCTGATCTTGTGCCAAGGACAAATATAAGTGATGGTTTGTCATTATTGAGGTAGCTGTTTTTGCATTTCTTGGTCTTGAGAAATGGCACTGAGCCAGGAAAGCGGTTTGATTTCCACCTATCAGATGGTGCCACAGCATTAGCAATGGTGATGTTTTGGCGATGCGGAATGCTCTAAAAGCCCAAATCTTCACTACAGCATTAATTTACTACTCTGCTTTAGCATGGCACACAATGACAGTATGCTAAAATGTTATTGTCTTGCCGTGTCTTACCATGGCATCGCAGACAGGTGGTGCATATGCAGTGGACCACGTATCACGGCAACATATCACCTATTATGCAAACTGTGCACAGTTTGGTCTCTGCACTGTGATTGGTACTCCGAGTTCCTCAAAAGCGATGACTGGAGTTTGAGGCTGGAATGCTTGGAATTCTACATCTCTAACCCAATAAAAAAATTAAATTAATCCGGCCTGCCTCATAATCAAATCATGGTTTTGGCAACTAAAACCTCAGAATTCAATTCAAAAATTCATATCAACATCACATACAACACAACACTAAAGTTCCTCAAGTGCAGACCTGTTCCATTGGCACTACGAAATACTTTTTCCAAGATAGCTCAACCGAGTACAAGCACTAAGAATTCTCGAGCAAGTGAACTCGTCATCTTCGGCGACAGCTCTAATCATTGTACATAAAAATGATCCTCTTCATGTATGTGGAGACTACAGGTGCACTCCGAATCCTGCGCTGAAGACAAATGCGTACACCCTGCCAGCATCTTCCGAGCTACATACAGTTGTGAAAGGAGGGAAGATCTCCAAGATTGACCTTCAGCAAGCACATCAGCAACTCCAGTGGATGACATCTCAGCAGAACTGTATACTGTTACCACTATCAAAGGACTGTGCCGCGCCAAGTGAATTTCATTGAGAATTTAGGTAACACCACTGCCATTTCAGCAATTCATGTATACACTGTTCAGTGGCATCGAAGGCACAGCAGCTTACCTAGATGACATAATGGTGACTGGAACTTCGGAAAAAGGACTAACTATAAGCAGCGCTACAGCTACTGTCTCCAGATAGCGAAAGCTAAGTGCAAATTTGGAGCCCCAGAAATTAAATCTCTTGGCTGCCATGTCGACAGAGACTCTGCAAGTCCTACATAGGAGAAGCCTCGGGCCATTATAAAAGCAGCAGAACCATTCACCAAAAAAGGAATCGCGAGGGGTTCTTGGCATACTAAGTTTTTACAGCCGGTCCCTGCAAGATCGTGCGACGATTGCCGATAGTTTACATTGCTTACTCCATAAGGACACAAAATGGCATTGGGGGGAGGGAGAATGAACAGCGTTCAAGAAACTTAAAGGGGCCCTCAAACACTTTTCAAGCCACCGTCTTTCTGTTACGTAGACTGACAAGGTCAAATAGGTCAAAGCACTGATATCGAAATATTTATCATTTTAATCACGCAAACAAATCACTACATTGCTGCTGACCGCATCATCGACCAGTGGCGCTCACCAGAAGCATCATCAACATCACCACTCATTCCTCTTTGATTGGTGAATAAAAAATTTGCAGATTTGCACTGCAGTGCAGCAAAAACGTGATAAATAAAAATTTCATTTTATTTTTGTTCGCTGTATTTTTAATATTAACACAAACGCAGTCATGAAAAAATTACAACCACAAAATACAGTAAGAGCACTGGCTGTTCTTTTGTCTATGAGCGCAAAAACTTATCGCTTGTGTACGCTCGTAAGCAGCCTTGTCGCCTTCTTAGGTGGCTAGCTTTGTTCATGTTGCGAAGGTTTCTCGCCTCGGTGCATCATTGCCACCTTTTTGTTGTTCACGGTGCTGTGCTGAACTGTAGCTGAGCTACAGCGTACTAGAACTGAAAAAAACAAGACATTGTGCAGTCCCAGGTTGCTCGACTAGTAGAGGAAAACATGAAATGTGCTGGAATGCGCATAGGTACTTTGTTTATCATGGTAACAGCGCCAGCACCAGGCAGTGATCCACAGGATTTGTGATTTCCTGATCTGTTGTCCCTCTTTGTATTCCATTTTCACCACAAGCTGTGAACATAGAACATGTAGTCAACCATGGAGTGCGAACTTCATCTAGGTAGGCGCTTTGCGCTGTTACCATTGGCAGTGAGGGGTTACGTCAGTGGGTGAGAGAAATAGACACAACACCATGCAAACTGGTGGAGGTGTGGGGTAATCTAATCTATGCACCAAACCCCTCCGAGCAGCAGGAGCTCCAGTCCTGGACCGGTGGTTACGTCTGTACACCGCACCAGCAGAAGGATCCCTGGACAAGCCCCTGAGTTTGGACTCCTCCCAGAGACAATGGCAGCTCCGACCATCCCAACCGGTATGGAAGGCAGTACGCCGATTCATTGTACGCTAATCCATCCGCGAACGCCGAATCTCTTCCACAGGGCCATGCATGAGGATGTTGAAGATTGGCTGGTGCAATATGAACGTGTTGCCTCGTTCAACAAGTGGCACGACGCAGACAAACTGAAAAACGTATATTTCAGCCTCAACGATGGCGCACATGTTTGGTATGAGAACCGTGCAGATACCCTAACTTCATGGGAAGAATTCAAACGCCGTCTTTTTGAGACGTATGTGAGCCCTGATCGCCGAGAACGAGCTGAGCGTGATCTCCAGTCCCGTATACAAATGCCGAACGAAGGTGTCGCAATGTATGTCGAGGACATGACGCGTCTCATTCGACGAGCCGACCTCAGCATGTCGGAAGAAAAGAAGGTGCGGTACCTGATGCGCGGAGTGAAAGAGCAGCTGTTCGGCAGTCTCGTGCGCAGTCCTCCCAAGACTGTGTCAGAATTTCTTTCCGAGGCCGTCACTATGGAACAGACTCTTCGGCAGCGGGCACCATCATATGAACGCCAAGTGAACGCTGCCTCACCTACGGACTTCTTCGGAGCTCTCGGGGGCCACATCGATTTCTTTCGAGAGCTCATCTGTTCCGTAATCCGCGAAGAACTCCAGAAACTGTCGATACCTTCACAGCCGACGCTCAACTCTTTGTCCAGCGTTGTCCGTGACGAAGTCCAGCATGTGCTAAGAGAACCACCCTTCAACACACAAGCTCAACCGCTAAGACCTGACAGCCCCCGTATGTCGTATTCGCAAGCTTTGCGGCAACCCGCCCCACCTTCCTCCCCGTTTCGCACCGCGGTCCCGGCCATACTACAGCCCGACCAAGCGGCATCATATTACCACGACAACCGACAGGCCCCAAGAAAATCAGACGTGTGGCGGGCACCTGATCGTCGTCCCCTTTGCTTTCACTGTGGCGAAGCTGGGCATGTCTACCGACAGTGCTCATATCGAGAGCTCGGACTACGCGGATTCCCAGCAAACTCGCCGCGACCTAGGTTCGGCCAGCGTCCTCCTGCAATTGAAGAATACGTTGCCCAGCAGCGCGGATCCTCATCAGCTTGACGCCAGTCACGATCCCCTTCGCCACGGGGATTTTCTCCGACTCGCCGTATGTATTCGAGCGTGGTGCAGGGTCGGTCGCCCAGCCCACGCCGGGAAAACTAACCACAGCGGCCTTCGGGGGCGAGGCCGCTCAGTCTGGACGTGCTCAAGGACCCCTTCTGACGCGTACGCGGACCGACGATACATCGACCACGACAGTATCTGCTGATTACGGAAGAAAAATTTCCTTGGACATTCCTGTATTGCTCGACGGTCGTGAATTGACTGCTTTAGTGGACACTGGAGCGGATTATTCAATAATCAGCGAAAAACTGGCCACCCTTCTAAAGAAAGTGAACGACCCTTGGAATCGAACGCCAGTTCGTACAGCTGGCGGGCACATCGTCACACCACTCGGCATGTGCACGGCACGAATAGAGATTCGCGGGTCCACGTTTGTTGCCCTCAGTGTTCTCGAGACCTAATCGGCATGGACTTTCTTAGGGAGTGTGGAGCTATCATCGACATTCGAAAACGCCTCGTCACTTTTTTGACAAAGAGTGCCGCAGCGACGACCAACACCTTCCATCCCGCACCTCCACCAGTTTGTCACGCGCTAAGGCAAGCGCAAGCAACAGTACGAGCAGCCAGACACGAAGAATGCCAGACACGAAGGAACGGTTCTCCAGCTGGCGCGGGATCTTCGACTTCGTCGTCTTCTCCGTTCTTGCTGGGCACCCAATGATGATTGTTTGCAGGCTCAAAACACCAGGTGGCAATATGTATTGAGGGCATGCATGTTTTTCTTGTACAGTGTAGACCGCTTATAATGTAAGTCGCCGGAGTCGTGAATATCTGCACTATAAGCGGTACCGCACTATAACCAAAACGATTTTCAAGCCCTGCATGTATGCAAAACATGTAGACCAAGGATGTAGACATGCTTTGTAATATTGCACGCACATTGCGATTACATTTTCGCCAGTGAGCTGGCAAAAAGATAATCGCGATGTAGTCGGTGCTCTGCAAGCTCGGCAGCTTTGCACCGAGTCAAAACGAAAGAACTGTTTGCCGCAACCGCTGCGGAAAAAACCGTGACCGCTATCGACGCGATTATGAGCGGTGACTTTGCGGTGCTAAAGGCATGCGCCCGACGCACGCACGAGTCGTCGCCATTATGAATGGCGATTTTGCGGTGCTGAAGGCATGCGCCTGACGCATGCACCGAGTCGTCCAGTCGCTGCAACAACTGGCCGGCGAAACCACGGTCGCTATCCATGCGATCATCAATGGCAACTACGCAGTTTTTTAGGCACGCGGCCGACGCGCGTACTGAGTAAAAACGAAACTACTGTTCGCCGCAACCGCTACGGAGAAAACCGCGGCCCTATCGACGCGATCGTGGATGACGACTATGCAGTTACGAAAGCACGCGGCCAACGCGGTGTTACGCGTGGCGGTAAACGCAAGAATACAGGCTTTAAAGACATAAGGCTCGAAGCGTTCTGGCGTTGCTGTCATTCACGTACGATTTCAACTGATGGCTGGGGCGATGCGGACTCTGCCGCTTCGTTTCGGTTGCGCCGTTCTTGATCTTTTGCGTCGCACATTTGCTGCGCTCCTCGCTCAGCGTGCTCCGAAAGTAGTCCGAATTAACCAATGTGCGGCCAAATAAGTCCGAATTAACAAGAGTTTTATTGCATTGAATAATGCATACGCCGTCCGGGAGCACGCACCTTGTTGAGAAGCGTGCTCGCTGCCGCCCTTGTCGGTGAGATTTTCCCATGGAAGCCGCATTATAACCGGTATTTCATCTCATGCAGCTGCACAGTAAGTGGTATGCGTATACATGGAGTGCTATGGGAAAATTAACGGCAGTCTGAAAAGACCGTACTATATCCGGTCCTGCACTATAAGCGGTTCCGTTATAAGTGGTCTATACTGTATTTTGAAATTTCTTGGCTGAATAACTTCGGACTGTGTACACTTATCACTGCCATTCTTGTTGAGTTTATCTCTCCAGCCGTCAATTAGTACAACCCACAAACAAAAGGAAGCAGCTTGAAAAGTGTTCGAGGGCTCCTTTAAGGACCTACTGAGCACAACTCCTGTGCTAGCATGCGATGATGATGAACTGCTCGTTCTTTCATGTGATGCATTACCTGATGGTGTGGGCTCAGCTCGACGACAACAGCGAGGAAGCTCCAATCGCTTATGCTTCTCAGACACTAGGAAAGAGTGAACGGAGCTATGCACAAGTGGATAAAGAAGGCCTCACTATCGTATTTGTGATGAAGCTCCTTCACCAATATGTGGGTGGTCGAAACGTGGTCACAATCCTCTGTTAGGCTATGGATGCCTAGACGCCAGTTATGCTTTCACTACGCATGAGATGGGGCATCACGCCTGGTTGTTATCAGTATGATTTGCAATACAGTGTGCTCACACATGGTACTGCTGATAACAACGTGAGGACACTGAAGAATTTTTGAGCAAGCCAGGTGAAATTTCTGCAATAACTTTAGCTCTTTCCCTACCATGGGGAAAATAGGTGTTTTTTGTATGTTACGGCAGAAGTTTTTTTCTGAAGGAACTACTGCACTCAATATTTAAGGTAATACATAAACAGAAAGCAAAATGAATGCACTTTTCATGCACAAAAATTTTATTAACGAGACGTATGTCATAAAAAAGATATCAATTGTTAAAATCAAGATTGTGCGATAAAATTGAACAAAGTTTGTAAAGACACGTTTGTATCTACTAAGAAAAAAATGTTACGAAAATTGAGATATGCAGAATGTATTGGCATCTGTTAGGCACTACCTCCGAAAAAAATCAAAATTTTTCATTGAACAGGTATTCTGCTACAAAAATTTAATTGCAGGCACTACAGTTACGCGTGCCGGGCTGCGATGTTTCGAGCTGGTTTGCATGGTCGTCGCTTTCAGACTCAAAGTTCGATGAAAAGTCAGCATCCTCAGACTCGCTGCTATTCGATGTATCGATAAGATCAGCCACAGAAGCAGCAGAATTGTGATATCTGCTATCTCCCGAAGCGCGCGCGCCATTTCTGGAGCCGGACATTTTTGCGTTCTGCTTTGAAGATAGCGAAACTTCGGAGCACGTTTAAAAATCGCTGCCAGGTGGGAAAAAAGTGACCTGCTTAGAAAACTAAAATATAGTTCTCCTCCTTCACATCCAATAGTGCAGTATGTCCGTGAGCAGCGAGGACGATATCAAAAGCGGTGTTTCAAACCATCGATAGAGTGCTAACGATGCCCAATGGGCGCAGTACGGAAAGAGTTAAACAGTGCGACATAGGACACAGCAACAAAACCATAGGTCACAGCACCCTGTCCCATTGGTGTAGCTTACCCCCCCCCCCCCTTCCCCGCCCTTCTCCATTTTCCATGAAACAAAAAGTTTCAGGAGGCAGGCTTAGAAAGAGTGATGAAAGGGAAAGTTGAGTGGTTGTCCGAAGGGGCAGGGCATGGGGACGATGTCCTCTCCCATGCACATAGACAAAACGACTTCGCGTCGTGTCAAGAACAAATAGGCAAAAGGTGCGTCCGTGTCAGCTCGCGTCTGATTGGGGAAAAAGCCACTACATTTGTGCTTGTTGGAAGAAAGAAATCATTTTGCTAGCCGCATTGGCGATGGCTGACACTTGAACATTAGCGAGAAGGGGGTTGGTGCAATAAAGAGGGAACATAATTAGAGAAAGCACAGAGGGAGGAGCAAAAAGTACAGAGGGCCTATTTACAATAATTACAGTATTTACAATAGTGAATTTTCCAGCAGTTTACTCAGACATTTCGCCTCCCATGGAGGGGACACACCGGCTAGTGGGCACTTAGGAGAGCCCATTTCAAGTGATCAAGCTGAAGACTATGGACGATGGATTATGGACAACAAATGTAGAATAATATAGCATGCTCACAACGCTGAAAGTGCGATTGAGTGATAGGCGACTTGCAAAGTAGTGCTCGCCCTCTTCCGCACGTAGCCGTGGCCGAACCACTCACTAGAATATCTGGCTGGAAAACAAGCTTATCTCCACTGTTACTTAGGCTGCAATAAGTTTGGACTGCAAACAAAAAAACACACGACAGTGCCCTGTCTTGTTCTTCTTTGCCCCGTTTTTAGTGCTGTTCGTTTTTTCCAAGTCATTTTACCAATTAGGTCATCAACATAAATTATATGAACACAGAAATTTGTAAACAAAATGTTATATTTTTTAATATTATCATTTTTAAAAATGGCATAAGTATGATAGCATAACTTGATGCGAGTACCTGCACGCCTTAGCAATGAAAAGCATTTGTCAGAAGTTAAGCAAAGTGTTGTTTCGGCAACGCAAAAACATGCATCCTCGTGAAGGCATTCTTGTCCGGGGAGTGCTAGGAGTTTGTCTTTGCGTGGTGTACAACGTCCATATATATTGTAAAGGCGTTTATTAGACACCAGCCGTTTGGACTGTCCGTTGTTTGAAGGTCCGAGCTCTCGGCACGAGCGGCGTTTCTCGAGGAAACACTGCTTGTGCTGGCACCCTAGCAAATGCAAGCTCCTTTCCATTACCCGTCGACACAAGATTCATGAATTTCAGTACAAAATCACTAACGAATCCGTAGAATCCGTATCGTCTTTCAAATACTTAGGCATTACATTATCTAAAGAGCTAACATAGAACGCACATGTCGCTAACGTGATATCATCAGCAAACAAAACACTGGGATTTCTTAAACGTCATCTTCGCCTTGCCCCACATCACGTAAGATTGCTCGCTTACAAGTCACTCGTTCGACCTAAACTAGAATACGCATCTGCCATATGGAACCAGCATCATGTTAACCTCATAAACGATCTAGAAGCAGTCCAAAATCGCGCTACAAGGTTAATCCATTCTTCTTATTCGTATGACGTCAGTGTTTCAGCTTTGAAAACTAAATCTTCTTTATTGCCTCTCTCAGTTCGCCGTCGCATAGCCACTCTATTACTGTACCACAAGTTCTATTACTCATCACTTAATCGTGCACCTTACATCATGCCAGCATCGTACATTTCTCACCGCACTAGCCACACCCTTAGTTTTTCGTCCACGGGTCCGAACTGTTACTTTTTCAGCTTCCTTCTTTCCACGTGCAGCTAAAGATTGGAACGGCCTTCCCCAACATATCGTCGACATCACCTGTGCATCATCATTCGCTGAAAGTTTAAATGACCTTTTCTGTACATAAACACATATGGCATTGTTATTCATGTTTTTCTGAATTATGTAATACCCCCACGTGGGATCTTTGAGGAAATAAAATGAAATAAAATGAAATGAAAACGCAGGAGGGATCGACCCACTAGAAAGGGCTGGAGAGCGTGACCCGCTATGGTGTTCGTATTCTTCCCTACAATCACCCCCGGGAGTGAAGAGGGAGCCGTCGGGTGACCTAACAGCTGGTCACTATGACAGGGTCATAGTAGGGCTTGAGGTGCTGGACGTTGACAGTGTCACGTCCACGACGGTGCATGTCCGCAGAAGGTTCAACTGGTTCGATTACGTAGTTGACGGGAGATGTGCGTTTGACAATACGATAGGGCCCTTCATACTTGGGCACTAGTTTGGATGAGAGACCAGGTGTAGCGGAAGGAATCGAGAGCCACACAAGCGCTCCAGGAAGGAAGGTGGGTGCAGAAGTGGTGTCACCGCGTGTGCTCTTCTGCCGCTCTTGGTCACTTGGATGTAAAGACCCGTGCGAGATCGCGGCACTCTTCAGCATGTCTTGCCGTGTCAGAAATGGGCGCACATGCAGATTGCATCCGGCCGGTACGGTAGAATTGTGTCGATGGTGTGCGACGGGTGCCGGCCATACAGTAAGAAAAAAGGTGAAAAGCCAGTGGTGCTCTGAGTGGCAGTGTTATACGCGTTAAGTTACAAGTGGCAGAATGACGTCCCAATTAGTGTGGTCGGAGGCGACGTACATAGCAAGCATGTCCCCGAGCGTATGGTTGAAGCGTTTTGTAAGGCCATTGGTTTGGGGCTGGTACGCCGCAGTTGTGTGATGAAGAACGTGGCACTCCTTAAGAATGGCTTCAACTACTTCGGACAGGAAGACACTGCCAACGATCACTGAGTAGTTCCTGGGGTGACCCATGTCGCAGGATGAATCGTCGAAGCAGAAAGGAGGCAACATAACGCGCTGTAGCTGCCGGTAGGGCGGCTGTTTCTTCGTATCGTGTCAGGTGGTCGACGGCCACAATGGCCCAGCGATTTCCAGCCGATGTCAGGGGAAGGGGCCCATACAAATCGATGCCGACGCGTCCAAACGGCCGGGTAGGACAAGGTAAAGGTTGCAGACTGGCTGGCGAAAGGCGGGGTGAAGATTTCCGGCGCTGGCAATCGGGACAAGAGCGAACAAACTTGTGAACGTAGCTGTACATCCCGCGCCAGTAATACCGCTGTTGAAGGAGCTGGTACGTCTTGAAAACACCGGAGTGTGCACACTGTGGATCAGCATGGAAAGCTGCGCATACTTCGGAACGCAGACTGCAGGGTACCACTAACAACCACTGGCGCCCGTCGGGGTCATAATTGCGTCGGTGCAGCAGGTTGTCGCAAATGGCAAAATGACGTGCTTGGCGACGCAATGTGCGAGTGCTTGGTTGTGCCAACAAACGAGAAATCAAGTCTATAATGGAGGCAATCCAATGGTCCTTGCGTTGCTCAGAAGCGATGGTGTTAAGGTCGAGCGAAAAAACAATAATTTCGGATAGTGAGGAGCAGGCATTGTCAGGCAAGGGAGAGCGCGAGAGGGTGTCGGCGTCAGAATGCTGGCGTCCGTTGCAGTACACCACCTGGACATCGTAGTCCTGCAGGTGAAGTGCCCATCGAGCAAGACGACCCGAGGGGTCTTCAAGGACGACAGCCAACATAGTGCATGGCGGTCCGTGACTACGTCAAATGAATGACCATATAAATAAGGCCGGAACTTAGTCAGAGCCCAGATGATGGCCAAGCATTCTTTTTCCGTTGCAGTGTAATTTGTCTTGTCTTTCGTAAGCGTACGGCTTGCATAAGCGACAACATATTCAGGAAACCCTTGTTTGCGTTGGGCAAGAACAGCACCGAGGCTGACGCCGCTGGCATCTGTGTGTACCTCAGTAGGAGCTGTCGGATCATAGTGGCGCGAAATTGGCGGAGACGTAAGCAGATGACGGAGCTTTGTGAAGGCCTCGTCGCACTGGGACGACCACGAAGTGATGGGCCCGTTGCGTGACAGCAGTTTCGTGAGGGGTGAGATGATGGCGGCGAAATTGCGAATAAAGCGTCTGAAGTAGGAACACAGACCAATGAAACTGCGCAATTCTTTGACAGACGTTGGCTTAGGGAATTCGGTGACGGCCCGAAGTTTGGCTGGATCTGGGAGTATGCCATCCTTGGATATGACGTAACCGAGGATTGTCAGCTGCCGAGCAGCAAATTGGCACTTCTTTAGGTTTAGTTGTAGGCCAGCGTTTGTTAAGCACGTCAAAACAAACCGTAGGCGTTGAAGGTGTGTTGTGAAGTCCGGCGCAAAAACAACAATGTCGTCAAGATAGCACAAGCATGTGTGCCACTTCAACCCGCGCAGAACTGCGTCCATCATGTGCTCCAAAGTTGCGGGCACATTACAGAATCCAAAAGGCATTACGTTAAATTTGTATAAGCCGTCGGGTGTTACAAAAGCTGTCTTTGGCCGATAGGCGTCTGCCATGGGTACTTGCCAGTACCCTGAGTGCAGAGCTAAAGACGAAAATAATTCTGCGCCCTGTAGGCTATCAATGGCGTCATCTATGTGAGGGAGAGGGTACACGTCCTTGCGTGTGATCTTGTTGAGGCGCCAGTAGTCGACACAAAACTGCACAGAACCATTTTTCTTCGTAACGAGGACGACAGGGGATGCCCATGGACTGTTAGAATGTCGTATCACCTCGCGGCGAAGCATGTCGTCGACTTGTTCATTGATTACACGGCGCGCTGCCAGAGATACACGATACCGTCGTTGTCGCAATGGCGGTTGCGAGCCAGTGTCGATGCGGTGCGTAACAGTGGATGTCCGGCCTAGGGAAGTTTGTCCGACATCGAAAGAAGAACGAAATTCTTCTAAGAGGCACAAAAGTTGAGATCGCTGGACCAGCGTAAGGTCATCAGCGATAGAACCGAACACATCACTGGATGGTCCCTCACATGTAGAAAGAGCAGTGAGCGCACTGGAACTAGCACAGCAATGGTCATCGGGGAGGTCTATAACTTGCATGTCTTCGGTCGCTTGCACATGGTCGAGACATTGCCCTCTGAGCAGCATCACAGAGTATGGAAACGGGTTGCAAACGAAAATGATGCTGCAGCCCTGTCTGATGTCCACTTGTAACGGTATTTCGAGGAGTAAAATACAATAACTGGTTTATTAAGGGGCGAACCTGTGCCCTGCAACTAACTATGTACACGAAGAGTTTTCAAGAATGTTCCACAGGAGCGTCTCTGCGCCGAACGCACTTCTTTCTCTTCTAGCGATGGTCCGCGTCCCTGTCTCATGCGTGTGCACGAGCGGCATACATTGCGCCACCCCACGAAACCAAGCAGGCGCGCGAGATTTAGCAGACGCTCTTTTGACACAGTGGCTCGCTGGCTACCGTCGTAGAACACATGTTTAGGAGCAGACTTGCGGCATTACTCCCCCTCCCAATAGGCATCGTCCCGATGCAGGCAGGAGGGTAGCTAAGTTTGTCGGAGGCTTTTCGTTATCGCTCGTAATAGGGCTTCATGCGACGTCAGCAATGTTAGGGCTGTAATGAAGAAGAAGAGCACACGGACAAGGCCAGCCAGATCGACTGTTCAGTGCCTGCAGTGCAACCAGTAGGCCAGCCAGATCGCCAGTGCTTAGCACGAGTGGGAGCCGTTCGTGCAACCAGCTGTTCCTGCTCTGCGTCACCTGCCTTTTCGATTACGAACAGACGCTACCATCTGAACTGTTCAGTACACCCCTTTACAATTGGTGGAAGGTGCTGGGTACTCAAGAACATTTACACCCTGGAACTCCGGTCTCGGACTCTGCCTTCCGTCATGCCTGACTCTCCCCAGCCGACGTCGCCGCCACCCTCCGTTGCCTGCTCTGGCACTCTCCCGCTCCGCCATCCCGCAGTTTTCAGCGGTACGGATGAGCAAGACGTCAATGACTGGTTGTCTACCTATGAACGGGTGAGCTTGCACAATCGTTGGGACGATACCGCCAAGTTAAGTGCCGTCATCTTCTACCTTGCGGGAGTGGCTCACCTGTGGTTTAAAAATCACGAAGCCGACTTTCAGTCCTGGTCCGCGTTCAAGACCAGTTTCGCTGAAGTGTTCGGTCGCCCCGCCGTCCACAAGTTGCGCGCCGAGCAGCGGTTACGAGAGCGAGCTCAACAACCCGGTGAAACATTCACCTGTTATATCGAAGAGGTTCTCGACCTATGCAAACGTGTGGATGCTTCTATGCCCAAAAATGACAAATTGAAACACATTTTGAAGGGCATCGCCGATGACATCTTCCAAATGTTGATCGCCAAGAGTCTGTGTACCGTAGCAGAGCTCATAAACTTGTGCCAAAGCTACGACGAGTTGAGGAGGCAGCGCGATTTGACCAGGCGCCCCTCAGTGGCTGACGAGACCCTCTCTTCCATGACAGTATTCTCTGATCGCTCCCCCCTGCTCACACAAATCCAAGCTTTCTTGCGGGAGGAAGTTGCACGACAGCTTTCTCTACTACCCTTCGCTGAGCTACCCCAACAGCAGCCGCTGCCTGCAACAGCCTCCTACACAGCTCGCTCCGATGCTCCAGCGGGTTATTGAAGACCAAGTTGCTGAGGCTCTACCAAGGCAGCATCAGCAGTCCCCTGTCGCAATGCCACTTACTTACGCATCCGTGGCCGCGCAGCCTCCTCGTCAACCACTCGTTGCGCTACATCCACGGCCGCTACCACCCATTCATCATCCCGTTCATCGACCTCCTCCTGCCTTTGCTAATCCTTGGCGTACGCAAGACAACAGGCCATATGTTATGCCTGCGGTATTCCCGGCCATGTTGCACGACTCTGCCGCCGCCGCATGCTGCACTCTGATGGCTTTGCGCAGTCGCCTCCCTACGCCGACGTGCAACCTTTCCATGACACTTCTTTTAGTCGGCAGTCGACCGGGCCACCAACCGAGCGCCCGGTCCTTACACGTCGTTCACCTTCCCCGCGTCGCCGCTCGTTGTCCCCGATGCGTCGGTGCCCTTCACCCACGCAAGAGGAAAACTAAGCGCCGCAGTTCAGGAGGCAGGAACTGCGTCGCCATCGATCTGTACAAGTCCTCCATTGTCGCCTGCGAACGTTGTCGACCTTACTGTTGACGGAGTCTCTACCGTTGCGCTAATTGATACTGGAGCAGCCGTGTCTGTCCTAAACGAACGCCTCTCCCGCGCTTTACGAAAAGTTACGACGCCACTTTCTGGGTTTTAGGGGCGAAGCTCCTTATAGCGGCACCCGTTCCGTCCCCGTCGTCGTAGTAGTAGGGTGTAACCAGTCTGAGAAAAATGAGAAAAAAAATTCCGAAGTTGTGTCCGTAGCACGGAATCGAACCAGGGACCCCTCGCTTCCGAGCGCGCGGCGTTAGCCCACTACGCCACGAAGCGGGACATGGACACACGCACCACGATGGCAATAAATACCCAACATTAACGAAAGGCCGCGTTTCTAGGCGTTTCTAGCGCATTTCTAACGCGTTTGGGCTAGCGCGTTACGGCCCGTGTAAGAAGCTGGTGTAAGACGCTGTGGCCTCTCCGCCTTACCTTCAACGCGCTTCGAACGCGCTGCCCAAAGCGGTGGCAAGTCAAGTTCAAGTCGAGGAGCGTTTATAAATACGGAGGGTATACTCTCTCAGCAGTCATGTGATGGCGTCGGCAAACGCGGTGCACGTTCCGGCATGTGTAAATGGCTGCGTAAGACGCTGTGGCCGCTCCCCCTTACTAGAGAGTACTGCACGTTTCTAACGCGTTTGTGCTAGCGTCCCCTTAAGCGGGAGATCCGATGATTCCCTCCGGAGCTTCGCCCACTCATCATCATTCACCCCGTGGATATGCTGTGATTTTTCTCTTCGCACAGCAAGCGCCCAGCCAGTCCAGCCTTCAGCAGCATGCACAGCTAGAGTTATTATTCAGGGCGTTCTCTATATTATGGAGTTTGTGGTTCTGCAGTCATGCTCTCATGACGTGATACTCGGGCGGGACTTTCTTTCGCGAAATAACGCTGTCATCAACTGTGCGCGTGCTGAAGTCGAATTATCGCCTCTGTGTGACGTGCCCCTCGTCGACGCCACTTCTCTTCCCGCTAAGCTAGTCCTTCGGGAAGACATCGCCTTACCGCCGTACTCGTCTGCCGTTGTTCCCGTCTTTTGTGGCGCTGTCTCTGAAGGCGCTGTCCTCTTCACTCCTTCGGAACTCTTCATAACCCGCAAAGATGTTCCCCACCCTTTCGCCACGCTTGACATTTCAGCCGGTTTCAGCTCCATCGTTGTCTGCAATCCCCTTCCTACAGCCCTGAAGGCTCTTTGCGGCGAAGCACTTGGCCGTGTTCAGCCTCTTGATGACATGTTTATTACCGACGTGCCGGATGCTTCGCATGCAGAGCTCACTGACTTCTGCGCACTTTCCACTTCTGCTTCGCCATCACCTGACTTATTCACACCTTTCATTGCCGACGACCTTACTTCCGAGCAGCGCTCCCAGCTTCTTCACCTACTTGCCCAGTTCCGTTCTTCTTTTGATGTCGCTCAGCCTACTCTGGGCCGCACGTCAACCGTCAGCCACCACATCGACACTGGCTCCAACGCGCCTTTGCGGCAGCGCCTGTACCGCGTCTCAGCCAAGGAGCGTCAGGTGATCAGTGAGCACGTCGACGACATGCTTCAGCGCGGCGTCATTTGACCTTCCCATAGCGCGTGGGCATCACCGGTGGTTCTCGTCACAAAAAAAGATGGTTCCATTCGGTTCTGCGTCGATTATCGCCGTCTTAATAAGATAACGCGAAAAGACGTGCACCCTCTACCGCGCATTGACGACGCTCTGGACAGCTTGCAAGGCGCTGAATTCTTCTCTTCGTTGGATTTACGCTCGGGCTACTGGCAGGTCCCGATGTCAGCAGTTGATCGCCCTAAAACCGCATTCATTACTCCAGATGGTTTATACGAATTTAATGTGATGCCATTTGGCCTATGCAATGTGCCTGCTACGTTTGAGCGAATGATGGACAATATATTGCGCGGCCTAAAATGGAGCACGTGTTTATGCTACCTCGGCGACATCGTTGTGTTCGCCCCTGATTTCAGCACGCATCTTCTCCGCCTTAGGCAAGTGTTGACGTCCTTGACCAACGCAGGCCTGCAACTGAACTTGAAAAAGTGCCAGTTCGCCGCGCGGAAGCTCATGATTCTAGGTCACGTCGTATCCCAAGACGGCATTTGCCCCGACCCTTCAAAACTTTGCGCTGTGGCAGTTTCCTAAACCTAAGACGCTCAAAGAACTCCGCGCCTTCATCGGCCTCTGTTCTTACTTCCGACGCTTTGTGCGCAATTTTGCCTCGATTATATCACCTCTGACACAACTCTTAAGTGGCGCCAACGACCTATCCTCCTCGTCTCCTGCATGCGACACCGCGTTTGTGACCTTACGCCGTCTCCTGACGTCTCCACCTATACTGCGACACTACGACCCCACCGCCCCAACTGAAGTGCATACCGATGCCAGTGGTATTGGCCTTGGTGCTGTCCTTGCGCAGCGCAAGCCTGGCTACTCCAAGTACGTCATTGCTTATGCCAGTCGTGCGCTGACCACAGCGGAACGCAATTATAGCGTCACAGAAAAAGAATGCCTGGCCATCGTTTGGGCACTCGGGAAGTTTCGCCCTTATTTATACGGCAGACCTTTCAATGTGGTTACTGACCATCACGCCCTTTGTTGCTTATCCTCTTTAAAAGACCCGTCTGGACGCCTTGCCCGCTGGGCTCTTCGCATTCAAGAATACGACATACACGTCATCTACCGCTCAGGCCGCAAGCACACTGACGCTGACGCTCTGTCCCGCTCTCCGCTGCCAGCCGACACTGCCTCCCACTCCACCTTTGAGATGGTGTCGTCGGTCGACATCGACACCTTCGCATCAGAACAGCGCAAGGATCCTTGGGTGGCCTCTCTTTCGGATCTCCTTTCTGGCTCGCCAGCATCTCCCATCTCCCGCTCCCTGCGTCGCCAGGCTGCCCATTTTGCTGTCCGGGATAACCTCTTGTATCGACGCAACTACCAGCCCGATGGTCGCAAGTGGCTCCTAGTTATCCCCAGGTCTTTGCGTTCCGACATGTGCGCGTCTTTCCATAATGACCCACAATGTGCACACGCCGGCGTTTTGAAGACGTATGAGCGCTTGCGGCAATGTTACTACTGGCGAGGAATGTTTACTTTTGTCCAAAAGTTTGTCCGCTCGTGCGCGCTATGCCAACGCCGCAAATCTCCGCCTCATCCGGCCCACGGTTTATTACAGCCGCTTCCGTGCCCTGCTCGTGCCTTCGACCGTGTGGGAATTGACCTGTACGGGCCGCTACCACTAACACCTGCTGGAAAACGTTGGATTATTGTAGCGGTTGATCACCTTACACGCTATGCCGAAACCGCCGCTCTACCTGCAGCAACCGCCAGTGACTTGCATCCTTTCTGCTCCATCGTTTCATTCTTCGTCATGGCCCACCTCGGGAACTGCTGAGCGATAGAGGCCGCGTGTTTTTGTCGCAGGTGGTTCAAGCTCTGCTTGCTCAATGCCGCATAGTTCACCGGACCACTACGGCGTACCATCCTCAAACTAACGGGCTTACGGAGCGCTTCAATCGAACCCTTGGTGATATGCTCGCCATGTACGTTTCATCGGAGCATACAAACTGGGACATCATCCTCCCATTTGTCACTTACGCATACAATACGGCTACCCAAAGTACTACGGGATTTTCCCCGTACTTCCTCCTCTACGGTCACGATCCTTCCCATACCATCGATACGGTTTTGCCTTATACACCAGACGCGTCAGAGTGTGCTCCCGTATCAGCCGTCGCCCGATACGCCGAGGAATGCCGTCAATTAGCCCGTCATTTCGCCTCCGACGACCAACAACGACAAAAAGACAACCGCGATGGCGACGCTACGAATCCGAACTTCGCTCCCGGCACACTTGTCTTGTTGTCCGTGCCTTATACTACGCCTGGACTTTCGACAAAACTTCTCTCGAAGTATGATGGACCATACCGCATCGTCGAACGCACCTCTCTGGTCAACTATGTCATAGAGCCGCTTACACTGACATCCGACAAGCGCCGCCGTGGATGGGATATTGTCCACGTTCACCGCCTGAAACCATTCTATGAACCGCTCGTCTGCACGTCGTAAGTCGCCAGGATGGCTCCGCTTTTGCACCGGGGGTAATTGTAATGAAGAAGAAGAGCACACGGACAAGGCCAGCCAGATCGACTGTTCAGTGCCCGCAGTGCAACCAGTAGGCCAGCCGGATCGCCAGTGCTTAGCACGAGTGGGAGCCGTTCGTGCAACCAGCTGTTCCTGCTCTGCGTCCCCTGCCTTTTCGATTACGAACAGACGCTACCATCTGAACTGTTCAGTACACCCCTTTACAGGGCGTTTAGTGCGCTCGTTTCCACTAGGAATGACTTCGTAAGTCAGGTCGCTTAGTCGACGGATAACCTCATAAGGGCCAAAGTACCGTCGTAGTAGCTTTTCTGAGAGTCCCCGACGTCGCACTGGTGTCCATACCCACACCTTGTCACCCGGCTGGTACTGAACTATTCGGCGGTGCCTGTTGTAAGAACGTGCATCCTTGCATTGTTGATGGCGTAATCGGCATCGTGCCAACTGGCAGGCTTCTTCGGCTCTTTGTAGGAACTCGTCAACGTCGCACGGGTTGCCGTCGTCATTATCTGCTGGCAGCATGGCATCCAGCGTTGTTGTGACGGTGCGCCCATAGACAAGTTCAAACGGAGTGACACGAGTGGACTCCTGTAGGGCCATGTTGTAGGCGAATGTAGCATAAGGCAGGATCTCGTCCCAAGTCTTATGCTTGATGTCAACATACATTGACAACATGTCAGCAATGGTGCGGTTCAGGCGTTCCGTCAACCCGTTTGTTTGGGGCTGGTATGCAGTGCTTTTTCTATGACTGGTGTTAGTCATCGTCATCAAGCACTGCATCAACTCAGCTGTAAACGCTGCACCTCGATCTGTTATGACAACCATTGGGGCACCATGTCGAAGCACTATGTTGTGAACAAAAAACTTGGCAACTTCGACGGCCGTTCCCCGCTCAAAGCAGCCAGTTTCAGCATATCGTGTCAAATAGTCGGTTGCGATAACGATCCACCTCTTCCCTGATGACGATGTGGGAAATTGTCCAAGAAGATCCATCCCAACTTGTTGAAATGGAGTCTTAAGTGGGTCTATGGGTTGAAGAAGACCGGCTGGCTTTACGGGTGGTGTTTTGTGCCTTTGACATTCGCGACATGTCTTCATGTAGTGCTGTACTGACGCTAATAAATTCGGCCAATAATATTTTGCATGGATTTTGTCGAATGTTCGGGTGACACCCAAGTGGCCTGATGATGGGTCATCATGGCAGGCTTCTAATATTTCAGGCCACATAACTGACGGTACGACGAGTAAGAACTTTTCATTGTTGTTTTGGAAGTTCCTCTTGTAGAGTGCGTCATCTCGGAGGCAGAATGAAGATAATCCTCTCTTAAACACTCGTGGAACTTGAACGTTATGCCCTTCGAGATACTTTGAGTGGGAGCGAATCTGCGTCGGCCCGTTGATGTTCGGCGATTTCCGCGGCTCGCATAACACAAAGGAATGAGAAATCAGTCGTCTTCGGACGGAGGAGAGCCGACTGGTGCGCGTGACAAGCAATCAGCGTCGTTATGCTTTTGCCCAGACTTGTATACAACGGTAATATTGTATTCTTGGAGTCTGAGGCTCCACCTCGCAAGTCGTCCGGATGGGTCTTTCAAGCTTGCCAGCCAGCACAGTGAATGGTGGTCGCTGACTGCATGAAACGGCCTGCCGTAGAGGTATGGTCTAAACTTGCTGATGGCCCATATGACTGCCAAGCACTCCTTCTCCGTCGCAGAATAGTTTCTTTCAGCTTTTGAAAGAGTGCGGCTAGCGTACGCTATGACCTTCTCTTCTCCATTTTGCCACTGAACTAAAACTGCGCCAAGACCCAGATGGCTGGCATCTGTGTGGACTTCTGTGTCTGCGGTCTCGTCGAAGTGGGCGAGGATTGGCGGGGATTGTAAACGCTTCTTTAATTTTTTGAAAGCAGTGTCTTGTTCGGTATGCCATACGAAGGGTATGTCTTCTTTCGTGAGTCTTGTTAGAGGTTCCGAAATTTTTGAGAAATTTTCTACAAATCGCCTGTAGTAAGCGCATAAGCCCAAAAATCGACGCACCTCTTTATCTCGTGGCTTGGGAAATCCTGCAAAGGCTGCAGTCTTCTCGGGGTCCGGCCCAATACCTTGAGCGCTGATGACGTGACCCAAGAAACGAAGCTCTCGAAATCCAAACTGGCACTTTTCTGGTTTGATTGTCAAGCCGGCCGACTGGATAGCCTGGAGCACTGAACGTAGCCTCTCCACGTGCTGCTCGAATGTTGAAGAGAATACCACAACGTCATCCAAGTATACTAGGCATGACTGCCATTTGAGACCCGACAGGACACTGTCCATCATGCGCTGGAAGGTCGCTGGCGCGCAACAGAGGCCGAATGGGAGTGCTTTAAACTCGTAAAGTCTGTCCAGAGTAACGAATGCTGTTTTTTCATGATCTCTTTCGTCCACTTCAATTTGCCAATATCTGCTTTTTAAATCCAATGAAGAAAAATACTTTGCATCACGCAGCCGGTCCAAGGTGTCATCGATACGTGGCAAGGGATAGACATCACGCTTGGTGACGCTGTTCAGTTTCCGGTAATCAACACAGAATCTCATTGTGTTGTCCTTTTTCCTGACAAGAACTACCGGCGACGCCCATGGGCTGTTGGACGGCTGAATGACATCATCCTGAAGCATCTCTTGCACCTGATCCTTTATGATCTCCCGTTCTTTCGGCGATACTCGGTATGGGTGTTGGTATACAGGTCTGGTTGCTTCGTCTGTTATTATATGGTGTTTAACAACCTGCGTTCTCCGTACTCTTGAGGAAGTAGAGAAACACTCTGCAAAAGCACCTATGAGGTCTTGTATGGTTTTCGCCTCGGCTGGCGATAGGTGTGGGCTTATTGCAACTGCTGCTGCGGCCTTATTCATAGTTTTCGTAGGAGGTGGCTCCGACTCCAGGGTACATAAGCTTGTCACTGTAGTAAAACTGTGCAGGAAGGCGATGGCAGTGTCCTTCGCGACATGCTGAAGTTCTTTTCCGAAGTTTGTCAGCAATAGATCGGCAAGCCCATCGCGTAAGCGAATAATGCCCCTAGCAATGCAAATACCTTTCTTCAGCAATAGCTCGACATTGTCGTCCGCTATACCTTCGGAGTCAACGAATGCTTGATTTCTGACGCGAACCAGTACACTGCTTCGTGGTGGTACAGTTACGTCTGCGTCGAGAACTCGCAGTGCAGTGTAGTCTGGTTCCTCAGGCTCCTCCATGTCAATGGCCAGCTTCGTAGACAAGGAAACACTAGAATTCTGCAGGTCAATTATAGCACCGTTTGCCTGCAGAAAATCCATACCGAGTATAACGTCTCTCGAACAGTCCGGAAGTACTATGAATTCGGTAACGTAAGTTACACCTCGAATCAGAACTCTTGCAGTGCATATTCCTAGAGGATTAATGAGGTGACCCCCAGCTGTACGTACGTGCGGTCCGTTCCACGGCGTCAAAACTTTCTTTAGCTGTTTTGCAAGTGCGTAGCTTACGACTGAATAATCAGCACCCGTGTCTACTAAAGCATTCAATTCATGTCCATCCACGGCAATAAGTAAGTCTGAAGAAATTTTCTGCGTACTTATCGTAGTCGTCGCTTTCTGCTTGTCGCTACTGCACTGCAACATTGACGGAGGATCTTCGCTTTGTCGAACGTCAGCGTCCTTGCCTCCCCAGGTCGCTGGCTTTAGTTTTCCGGGTGCGGGCTTTCTGAACGACGCCTTGGGGAACTTGAAAAGGGTCGTGGGCTTGGTGATCGGTAGCGGGCGGGCGCTGGTGACCGTGACTGGTGTTGGTAACTAGCAGCTGCAAGTTGATTTCGCAACAAGTAATCTTCGATATCTATAGGTCTTTCCCCATTGCGGGGGCAAGGTGCATTGACAGCAAATCCACGAAGGCCAACTTGCTGATATGGGCACCATCTGTACATGTGTCCGGCCTCTCCGCAATGGAAGCAGAGCGGCGTCCTGTCGGGTGTGCGCCACACGTCGCTTTTCCGTGGTCTGTACTCTCCCTGGGAAGATGCACTGCGGGGAGCCAGTGGGCGTGCACTGAGGGCTGCGAATGATGCAGTCTGCACGGCAGGCTGACGCACAGCGTCAGCGTATGTTGGTACGCGGCGTTCCTGCAGTGGTTGCCCGAGTGAAACAGGCTGCACCTCCGGTTGCGGTTCTAACATGGCGCACAGCGTCAGCGTATGTTGGTACGCGGCGTTCCTGCAGTGGTTGCCCGAGTGAAACAGGCTGCACCTCCGGTTGCGGTTCTAACATGGCATGCCTGACTTCATCCCGAATGACGGCGGCCAGCGAAGAAACAGTCAACGCGACTTGCGGTTGCTGCAGCTTCTGAAGCTCTTCTTTAATGATAGATCGCACCAGCTCTCTCAACGCTTCGGTGTTATTGCCCATGCCTGCCGAAAGAACGTCCACAGGGGCGCTGCTGACATCACGGTTGTAGTGGCGGGCGCGCTACTGCAGGGCCTTTTCTATAGTCGTCACCTCGGTGCGAAACTCCGCAACAGTACGTGGCGGATTGCGAACCAACACGGCAGATAGCTCCTCCTTCACGCCACGCATAAGATGGCGCACTTTCTTCTCCTCGGGCATGTTCGCATCGGCACGTTTGAACAGACGGGACATGTCCTCGATGTACATGCCGACACTCTCGTTGGTGCGCTGGTTCCTGGCTTGCAGAGCATTCTCAGCCTTCTCTCGCCGATCGGCGCATGCAAACGCAGCAAGCAGATGTCGCCGAAACTCTTCCCACGACGTTAACACCGCTTCGTGATTCTCGTACCATGTCTTTGCTGAATCCCCCAACGCGAAGTACACGTGGCGACGTTTCCGTGCCGGGTTCCAGCCGTTGACATCTGCGACCCTCTCGAAGTGCTCCAACCAATCCTCGACGTCTTCGTACGGGTCGCCGTGGAATAGCTCGGGCATGCGCGGCGGGTACACGACGACCTCGGGTGATGTTGCCTGGCTAGTCATCGTCGTGGCGTCAGCGGAAGACATCGTCCGTGTGGCCGTAGCAGTGGGAAGCGGTCCGAATTCAGGCGGGTTTCCCCGAAGTCGGCGGCTGGCGCGCTGGTGCACTGGAGTCAGCTCTCCAGATTCCAATCGCTGAGGATCGGGACTCCGGTCTCTGGCACCCAGGGGACTTCCAAACATACCCCGCACCTCCACCAGAATGTAGCGGTATTTCGAGGAGTAAAATACAATAACTTGTTTATTAAGGGGCGAACCTGTGCCCTGCAACTAACTATGTACACGAAGAGTTTTCAAGAATGTTCCACAGGAGCGTCTCTGCGCCGAACACGCTTCTTTTTCTTCTAGCGATGGTCCGCGCCCCTGTCTCGTGCGTGTGCACGAGCGGCATACATTGCGCCACCCCACGAAACCAAGAAGGCGCGCGAGACGTAGCAGACGCTCTTTTGACACAGCGGCTTGCTGGCTACCGTCGTAGAACACATGTTTAGGAGCAGACTTGCGGCACACTGTCACAAAAGGTAGCAGCAGGCCTGTCCGGGTGAGAAAGCGGTCAGATCGAGACAGTAGTGCAACAGCATCGGTGAGGCCACTGCAGTACATGGGCACGACCGTTGACGTGTTGGGAGGAACGTGGGTGTCGTCTTGAACAAGTAGCTTCCTCAACAGCGGCGAGAGTTCCATCTCGGCCCGTATGCAATGGATAACGGCATTGTGGCGCGAGAGGAAATCCCAGCCAAGGATAACGTCATGAGAACATGAGGTGAGGATGAATTATATGGCGTATGGAAGGTCGTCAATAACAACACGAGCAGTGCAAGCCGCTAAGGGGTGTATATGCTGAGCACTGGCTGTGAGGGACAGTCCAGAAAAGGGCATCGTGACTTTCCGAAGTAGGCGGCAAAGCTTAGCGTCCATAACACATACGGCGGCTCCAGTGTCCACGAGTGCAGATGCGCGAATACCGTCAACAAACACTTCGATCACATTTGAAAGACTGTGTTGAGGACTCTCAGATTTCGACAGCGCCGCAGCCCTTGTCTCTTGGACTGCGACGATTAGTTTTCCTCGTCCCGAGTTACGGGACGGGGTCGCACCGGCGACACTGAGCGACGGCATGGAGATGGTGAACGGCGGGTAGTTGGCGTCGGGCACAGAGTCGGTGACATAGCCGAATGGAGGTCGGAATATGGACGGTTGAACTGGCTTGTCACGGCTGATGCATCGCTAGGCGGCTAAACGCGATTACAATAACGAGCGATGTGACCGGCATGGCCGCACGTAATGCATATTGGCTGGTTGTCGGAAGTACGCCACCGGTTCGCTGGGATAGGTCCCATCCATGTAAGAGGTCCCGTAGTACAGGGCGGCTGCTGGTATGACGGCATGGCGGGCTGCGGTCAGGGCCTAGCCGCGACGTTGGCATAACCGAGAGGCACACGCGGAGAGAGTGGTTGAGTCCTCGCGACGACTTCAGCATAGCTGAGTGGTGCAGCCATCGGGGACCTGTTGGGGCGTCGCGACATCAGCGCAGCTTTGCGGAGCGGCCGAAGGAAGATGTTGATGCTGGTCTGGCAAGACCTCGGCGATTTCCTGCTCGATAACGCGATGGAGCATGGGCATAACATTTGTTGCGGGCTGTTGCACATGGGATGGCTGAGCGAAGGTTAGCAAGGAGAGCTGGCGTGCAACTTCCTCCCGAACGAACGCTTTCATTTCTGTCAGCAGTGCGGACTGGTCGGAGATGGTGGTCAAACCAGCAATGTCTTTTTTACGCGATGAAGGGCGACGTGTCAACGAGCGCTGCCTTCGTAGCTTCTCGTAGCTTTGGCAGAGAGTAATGATGTCTGACACGGGCTGAGGATTTTTCGCAAGTAGCATGTGGAACGCATCGTCTTCGATCCCTTTCATGACATTGCGTATATTGTCGGATTCTGACATCGTCGCATTGACTCTTTCGCACAAGTCCAGAACAACTTCAGTGTAGCTAGTAAATGATTCACCCGGCTGCTGTGCACGTTCGCGCAAACGCGATTCTGCTCGCAGCTTGTGCACTGCATGGCGACCAAACACCGCCATCAAAGAAGTCTTAAACAAGGACCACGTCGGAAAATCGGTGTCATGGTTGCTGTACCAGAGATTGGCTACACCCGCGAGATAGAAGATCACATTGCTGAGCTTTGCGGGGTCGTCCCATTTGTTGTGAGCGCTTACTCTCTCATACGTTGTCAGCCAGTCCTCCACATCGGTTTCGTCCGCACCGCTGAAGATGGCAGGGTCCCTATGGCGAGGCACACCAGAGCACATGACAGACTGAGGAGGCACTTGCTGGGATGGGGTAGGTGGCACTTGCTGGGATGCGTCTTCGGGCATGGTAGAGCGTAGGGTACGGGATCGAATCTCCAGGATTTACGCTGTAGGCAGAAGCACTCTCCACCACTTGTAAAGGCGTTTATTAGACACCAGCCGTTTCGGCCGTCCGTTGTTTGAAGGTCCGAGCTCTCAGCACGAGCGGTGTTTCTCGAGGAAAGTGCAGGAGGGATCGACCCACTAGAAAGGGCTGGAGAGTGTGACCCGCTATGGCGTTCATATTCTTCGCTACAATATATATATATATATATATATATATATAATATGTATAGTTCAAGAAATAGAAGCACGTAGGAAAAACATAACAGGACATACATATATATATGTACGTATATAGTGCTCGGCTGAGAACACCCCCCCCCCAAATATATTTCTGGCTAAGTCACTGCCCTGTTGTTCTTTTGTGTGTCCTGTATCACGCAGTTTACAAGATGTGCTAGTTGTTCCCAATGAAGATGCTGAAATGTCAAAATTTGGGACAGTGCACAGGATTGCACAGTGCTGCCAAACAATATTCAGTAGGTTAAACAAGCGTGCATAAAGCAGTACTTTTTATTATGCAAACCCCATAAATTTCGCATGCCTTTCACTTTTAATGACATCA
The DNA here is from genome assembly GCF_013339745.2 of Dermacentor silvarum. NCBI lineage: Eukaryota > Metazoa > Arthropoda > Arachnida > Ixodida > Ixodidae > Dermacentor > Dermacentor silvarum. The sequence continues at coordinate 230,564,450 of NC_051157.2, forward strand.
TTTATTGTTTTGTGTTGTGAGCATTTTGGTGTGCCAGAAAAAAGTAATGTTTGGTTCCTTCGACAGGGTCATATCATAAAATTGCAACTGTGGAATTTTTGCGAAGCATGCGTGAACTGTTGAACTGTGTGCAGGCACCGAAGGTGGAGGACGACCACTCGGTGCTGCAGCGGCCCATCGCGCTGGGTGTGCAGGGCGTGCGGCAGATCATGCAGTGCATGAGCGGTGGCAGCCGCGAGGTCAAGGACGTGCTGCTCAACGAGTGTAGCGTGCTGTTCGAGTGCAAGGTGTGCCGCAGCTTGTTCCGCAGCCTGGCCAACCTGCTGGCCCACAAGCGCGTCTACTGCACCCAACACCTGTGCGAGGCGATGCCGCTTTGCGCACTCTCGGCGCCGTCAGAGGAGCCGACGCCGCCGACGCCGCCGAGCGCCACTGGCGAGTTGCAGCTGACACCCATTGCAGGCACCACGAGTGCCGTGTATCAGCGGGTGCACCGCGAGGACGAGCAGCCGCCGCTGGACAAGGGACCGTCCTCGAGCCAGGCGACCTCGTCGCGGACCAGCTACCTGTCTGCGCGCAGCGACTGTGACCTGTCCCGGCTGGCATGCCTCAACTGCGACACGACATACACGTCTGTCAAGACGCTCTACTTGCACATGGTGTCGCTGCACTCAACTACGCGTCGCTACTACCCGTGTCCCTTGTGCCGCGCCAGCTTCGTGCAGATGTGGGGGGTCACGCGCCACCTCGTAAGTGTGCACGGTCAGACCAAGGAGCAGATCGTTCAGTTGCGCGACAGCATCCGCGGTGGCGTCCAGCTGCGCAAGAGCCGGCTGCAGCACATGGTCGACTGCCTGCTGCGCAACAACGGCACCGCCGCTGTCTGCAGCCGGTGCAGTCGGCCGCCGGCCGCCTGCCCCTGCCACCGAGTGGACCGACCGGCCAAGAAGGCCCGCCGCAAGGGCGTGCCACGGCGCAGGCCCCTCGTGTCGAACCCAGATAGGACTAGTGGTAGTGGTGCCGAGAGGACAGTGCAGCAGCGCAGTGCCAACAAGCGCGTCTCACCAGCTATGGAGCGCAAGATCCTGGCTATCATTGACTATGACCGGCTGGCGTGCCTGCGCTGCGAGCGGCTCTTCTCGAGCTTCTCGAGCCTGCGCCGGCACGCGGCCGTGCACTTGGGCTACAGTCGGTACCAGTGCACTCGCTGCAGCTACCAGTCGTACAACCGTGCCGACTGCCGCAGCCATGTGCAGCGCGTGCATGCGGACTGCGGCGCACGACGCCGAGCGCATGATTGTGCACGTGCCGGGCGAAGAGGAGGGCGGCCACCCGATGGCCACGCGCTTCCCGCGCCTCGACTCGCTCTCAACGCTGGTCACGCGCTCGGGCGCCTACCCCAAGAGGCCGCCGCCGCTCGGGCCTCAGAAGTAGCACGCTCGGCAGTTGCTTCACCTCATGGTAGACTGCGAGCAGCAATGCCTCGCTCTGTCGTATTTATACCATCCGTGGTGGAGAGCGTGCGCTGCGCCCTTCGCGTTTCGTATGGGGCATCGTGCAAAACAGTTGTCGGAGATACTCTTGGAGCACGCCTGTGGTCCACAGTGTTGGCAAGAACTGCGTGTGTTTTTGTTCGCAACACAGTTGCAGGAAACTTTAGCTGTTGTGTATCGTGCCCTCTGCATTCGTTACAGCTGTGCCAACTTTTTGTTGGTGTGATTAGCTCCTTGATAAACAGGAGGGCTGGTTAGAAGCTAGTGTCGTTGTACAGCTAGCGACTTGAGCGTCCCGTGCTTGATCTGTCTTGTAATGTTGAATGCAGAGAAATGTTGCCGAGTGAGCGCTGCCCTTATCCACCTTTGGCATTCTGCTTCTCCACATCCGCTAGCGAAGCAACCGGAGCGCGCGAACAGGTCGTGTTTTGGAGAGCACAGTCCCGGTGATTGCAGTCGTGTGCGATATTGTGAGGCTGCATTGCACTTGGCTCGGGCAAGGACTGTATGAACAAAGTGGTTGCTTGGGCTGAGGAATCTTCAAGGGTGTACAGTGCAACGGTAACAACCGGGACCAACACAGACCAGCGCACGTCCGTGTCTCATTTTTTGTCCCTGTTGCATTGTACACCCTCGAACACTATACGAACTCGCAGGCACAATGCGTGGTTGTCTGTTAATATGGGGGTCGCGGGCTCGCACTTGACAAAGACAGGACATTCATGAAAGTCGCAGCTCGAATGCGAGCCCCGCAATGTGCGGAAAATAAAAAAAATAAAAATATCAATTGGTGGATGTCAAGCTGCCGTTGTTATTTTGCTACAGAGTGGTGTATCATCGCACGGTCAAGCTGAGAGCGTGACACTATCATATGTCACCTACTAACTGGTGACGTCAGCAAGCGAGGTTGTGACGAGGGAAGTCGGCTATTGTGGCAACATTTAATTTTACCTTCTATTTCGTAGCATGAAGAGCAAAGAGCAAAAGCAGTGTCATCATCTCACCAGAATGCGATAAAACATTAGCTCACCTGGCTCGTGAACACTCTGCTGAGTGGATTGGATGGTAAGTCTCGTCCTTAGAGATGATCACCCTGAGACGAGTATACTGCGATGTAGATTTATTGGTGGCAGACGAAGGTGACCATAGCTCTGTATTGCGGGAAGAGTGATAGAAAAGTAAAAACAGGGGGGGGGGGGGATAGCGAAGCTCGTCCTGTAACGCGTGTGACTGGTAAAGGCCAACTGTAACGAAATTTCACCTTGGCTTAATTGGCTATGAGTAGTATGTGTGGTAACCTTGCAAGTGTGGTAGCCTTGCTGGGCTTCCAATTGTCTAATGTCCTTATAAACAGCCTTTAAATAGCAGAACCTTGCTGGGCGAGTTGGTACATCTTAACGCAAGCCCGAGGGGTGCAAACATGCACTATCGACCAAAAAAGTTTACGGACCACGGGATCTCGGAAAACGCTAAATGTCCGAGCAGCCTTTAAATGTAGCCAGTAAAGCCGTACATCACAATGTTGTTCGTATATACCAATAGAGGCTGGAAATGGGAATACCAGGCTGGGGGCATTTTGAGGCTGCAGAGATATTCAGCTTTTTTTTCAGATCCCTTGGTACAGTGGCTAGAATGGGGAAGTATGACGAGCAGCACGCAGCGCCTACGGGGCACATTGAAGCCGCCGATGGGGAAGCGTGAGGGGGCGCGCGCTGTCGACACGTCGCCCGATGTGGGTCGCGCCGGCTCTGCTGCTTCAGTAACGCCGCCCGCCCTGACCTGTGGAAAGTTACGTTCCGTTTCTTTTTGTGCTGCAGCAAGTCTATGTGTACTAATGGTGCGAAAACATTGTTTCGTATCTGGATGCTACTATCGTACTGCTGCCCAATTTTTGGTCACCGTGAACTGTCTTAGTTTCTACGATTTGGTCAAAGCTCCCAGCAGTGGCAACTGTGAAGAGGGCGATCTGACACTTCTCCTCAGCATTGAGGATGCAGACCATGAACTGGCCGCACTGCTGGATAGTGGGAAGGTTGGACAAGCTTCTCACAGGATAAAGAAGTCCACAATACTTTATTTACGCAGTATATAGCGCAGAAGCACAAGGACGGTGAAAGCAACAGACGGAACACAGCGCTAACAACTGAGTGTTTATTGGATGAGAGCTCATATATATATATATATATATATATATATATATATATATATATCGCCACACAAAAGGATTGTACAAGGAAGACACACAAACAAATCAACCTAGCAAGTTCAACTGACACAGGCGCCTAACACGACAAACACTAAGTTCTTAGCGCTGTGTCCCGTCTGCTTTTTTTGCCATCCGTGTGCTTCTGCGCTACTGTGTAAATAATGTCATACCAACTAGCCCACCAGTCTGTTGTTTTGAATCCGCAATGCTACCTGACCATGATTACCCTGAAAAGATGAGCGACTCGCAGCTAGTCTTCTGCATGACAGGGTAAATACCCTGTAGTCTGTCTGCAAGAAATGTTTTGACGAGCACCTTGTTGCTACCGGCAAAGCCATCAAACAGGTGGTGATGTTCACCAAGTTCTGGGTCAATGGGGGCCTCATTCACCCTTCGGAGAAGCTCTTCTCATTTGTGTAGAGGCCCTTGAAACCACTGTTTTCGATGTGGTTCAGTTACGAGCTGCACACTGACAGCTTGGAAGAGCTTGTCTACTGTCTGCACAAAAACGACGTCATATTGTGCTGTGCACCGCATGGCCCCAGCCTTACCAAGTTACAAAATTATTTTTGGTCATGCGTTTTCCCTTTTACACGAAGGCACTGAACAGTCTTCCCGTGAAAAGAAGTACCTGAAGCTCAGTCGCATAACTAATGCGACTGAGCTTATATATAAGGCTGATAACGTTCTGTTTGAACTGTTCGTCAACAATTTAAAACATTTTTTTTTCTCTTGAGAAAAAAAAAGCACCAGCTCAGGTGCGTCGCATAGCAAAAACTAATCGATGACGGAGAATGGTTTGTTTTAAACGGATTGTGAGTCACTCTTCAAAAATTAGTTCTTTGCATAAACAGTGCGTTAAAAAATAAAATGTTTGCTTCCAAGTTACCACTGGGAATTTTCTTGTTTTGCGTTCGATAAGGTGTCAGCTGGAGTAAATCGCCTAAAGCAAGCTACATTCTACCATCGACGCGTGCTCAATCGGATTGTTACCTTGGCGTCTTTGAATTACGAAAGGGCTAGCATAGCCACTCTATCGCCATTTGCCGTCATGCACGAGCGAGTATATATTACGAAGCTTTCTTTTTTTTTTTGTTATTGCATACTCGGCTGCGCGCGCGGATGATCGCATTCCACGCAGCGCCCTTGCACTGCGGCTCCTAGCCGCCGTCGCGGCCGACGTGGATGGATGGATGGATGAATGAGGCTGAACCCTTTATATCGGGCGGTGGCATACGCCACCCAGCCATGACTATTAACATATTTTGTAATTGTGGTGGGTGAAATTTCACCCCTGCCTTGATTTTATATAGCCACCAATCAGATAACCTCCGTTTGGTTATTTCTACCCGCTTAAAGTCTATTTTGCGTGTATAAGCGTGTGTCAGCGCCACCTGGCGGTTTCCTCCCAAAGGGGCCGGTGCGTTAAACACACTTCCCCATTCTAGCCACTGTACCCTTGGCTCGTAAACTTTTTTTGGTCGATAGTACATGCAAGGCACAGCGAAGAAAATAGGAGACAGGCGGAGCTACAGTGGCTAGAATGGGGAATAAAACCCCTATATTTATAAAAGTAGCGCCATTCTTAGATCTTGCCGCCACCGCGCTCATCCCGGCGCTTCCTCCTCGCCCTCTCTTAGCCGCCTCCTGTCGCCCCAGTCTCCTCCGCTCCCCCATTGGCCAATCCGTGTCACGTGGAAGTTCGCGTCGCGCTTTTGTATATTTTTTTTTCTTTCCAGCGCGCTCCGACTGCCATTCTCGGGCCTGTGCGACGAAAGTGCTGTACGCACAAACGGATCAAACGTGTTAGGGACAAGAACTTCGTTGTGATGGCATGCTGCTGCGCCTTAAGTTGCCGCAACCGACAAGGCGAGGGCAAAAGGCTTTGTTTGTTTACCATCCGGCGTGCGCAAACGCTTGCTGCACACTTAATATTTGCGCCGTCTCGCATCGTCGCGTTGCTACTTCCAAAACGGCATTATTAAGACCAGTTACTGACTGACGAAGCAAAATCGCGCCTCAAAAACGTCTCCGCAGGGCGCGATCGAAGTTTTCCTCAGATTTCCTCTGGTAGCGCGTTAGCTGTCGTCTGCCACGACAGGCCCGACGCAGGCGGCGCCACTGCCGATATCGCGCCTCGATCGCGCTGGTCGCGCCGAGCGCGATAGTGGAACGGAGGAGGAGGGAAGTGGATGGCGCTACTTTTATAAATATAGGGGCTTTAATGGGGAAGTGTGCCGAGCGGCACGCAGCGCCTACGGGGCGCATTGAAGCCTCCGGTAGAGTACTAGACAATGGTCGAGTGGGCCGAACGGCGCTCTGCCGCTGAGGCGCCACGTGTGGAAAAATAGTGTGAGGGCGCTGCGAGCGAACTGGATTGGGGCGGATACACGCTCCGCGGCATATTCAACGTACTTTCGCAGCGGGCGCCGAGGCCGATTGCGCATAGTACGCTCTTAAAATAGCGCTTTATTTCAACCAACTTTACGCTTACACCATTTTGCCAAACATATATATTTGAGGCATAGATTATACAACGCGACGTCTTCAATTTTGCTGTCGTTGTCAAGCGCGTCGTCTGCTAGCGAGCGCGCGTTCGCTACGCGGACGCTGGCGCACGCCCAGTTTTTCTCGCAGAACCTCTGTGCAGTACATTATTTTAATGTTTTAGTTGCATTGGTGCGCCCATGACTCTTGACGGAATGTGCCAAATGTAGTTTAGCCAGGTGAACTGCTGTTTTTACCACTGTCCTCTAAAAGTAACTGGTATCTCCGCAGCATGAAGGCTACGTAAGAAAATTTTATTATTGATGTGTCATTTTACACGCGCTTCTTGGTGGTGGATATTGATCAGGGACAATTATCGAATAAAAAATATTAGAGTGAAATAAACTAGGTTTATTAAATGCGTGGCGCGAAGAATGACCAATGCATTTCTAGGTAATTAAATCATACGGTACATAGACATATATTTACGATATATATATATGTAAGGGAAAAAATAACAAATATTCTAAATGCAATAATTGAAAAAGTGAGAACTCCCGACCGGAATAAGCGCACGTGTTTGCAGTAACAAACACACTTATTAGTGAATACTGGAAATAAAACTCTCATCCGCAGAAATAATGTTCACAGCAGGCAAAACCATCTTATATATAGGCAAAACCATATATATATATATATATATATATATATATATATATATATATTGTGTGTGTGTGTGTGTGTGTGTGTGTGTGTGTGTGTGTGTGCGCAATTGTTATTATACTGTACGACGCCGAATAGTCATTTCCGTTCGAATGTAACGATAAACAGCACTATTGAAATCTCAAAGATGATTGACTGCATGCAAGTGAGGACTGTTATTCCGAATGATTTTGCTGCTGGAGAGTCGTGGCTGTTGCGCAGAGGCGCAGTTCCTGAGAGAATTAACGGTCGGCCGGGTGTTAATACGTCCTGATTAACATGCTCCTAGCTCTCATTCAATATAAACGCCCCGTTTTGGGGCAGCCTGTAAATCTGCTAACTTGACTCAGACAATAATTTTTGACAGTCTCACCATGTTTGCAACCCATTAAAACTGAATGCCCCATGCGGTACCACACTTATCTTCTTCAACGAACGCAACAGATCTGCACGTATCTCTACGTGTATGTGAGACATGTCGTTCCTTTAAATGTTTCATTATAGTCGTTATGATAGTGCACCGGATAACTGAACGCAGCCGTTTGTAATATACAAGCTGCTGAGTTGAGCGGTCATACATTTGGGAACGGCATTACATTTACGCATGAAATATAGGATAAGCGTAACATGTTTTTTTCGGAAATCACACTCGAGAATAATTTATTTGTTTACACCCGCAGAAATAAGCCGAAGAACGCAGCCACATGTTTTTTTTCTTTTTTTTAATATGAGCGAATTCTTGGGTTTTACGTGGCAAAACCACGATATGATTATGAGGCACCCGGTTTAGTTTTTTCCACCTGGGGTTCTTTAACGCGCACCTAAATAGAAGTACACGAGTCTTTTTCCATTTCGTTCCCATCGAATTCCGCGACCTGGACTGAACCCGCGAGCTCCAGAATTAGCAGCGCAACGCCGTATCCACGATATAGGCACCCTGCAATGCAGTTTGGCTGTACATGTCGCACCACCTAGCAGCGGCGGTGAGCACCCGCGAGTAGACCCTCACCGCCATTTCACCTTGGTCCGTACTGCGCTCAGGCGCGCCTGAAAGCTTCCTTTTCAGATTTTTCAATGGATTCACCGCGACCACTCGGTAGCTCCTCCGTGAGAAGTGTGAACAAAAATAACATGCGCATATGCTGCTGCTTTAGGTATTTTCACAACCGCGAAGGGGATGTCGGCATCAAATTGTGCCGCTTCCCTTCAAGGCTATGGGGAGAAACCCGGTGGCTGAAGGTGGATCGTCGTGGTTCAGGCCGTCAAGTAAGAGTCGCTCTTGCGAATTTCTGTTGAACTATGGAGCAAACGCAAAATAAAAAAATAAAGAAACACAAGGCAGCATCCATGAAAACACACAATAAAGCGACAACTGCATAAACACGCGTGATCTGATTCCCGCTGTTGTAAATTGGTTTGGATAATTGTTGAGCTATTCTCGCTCCAAAACAAATGCGCAGTGGTTGTTATGTGTCAAATCTAGCTTCGTAAGTGCTCCGCGCTGGACCTTTGTACGCACTGTAGTTCTTGTTGTGCATTAATAAGCCAACGTGCAGCTCCTTTCTGCGCCTAGATCAAGACGCGACTGTTGAAACCGGGCTCATTCATGTCGACGTTTTCTCGCGTTTAGAACAACAGAACTAAGGCTGGAGTGCACCGCAGCACACATCGAGTATTCGCAAAATAGCACTTCTCTCGCGCACGCTAGCACACATTTGTTCAGGTGTTGCTTAGTGTCAGCTGATTGCTCTCTGTTATGTTTCAGCGATGATGACCTCTCACACTGGAGCCCGAATGACAGCACCAGAATATGCTCGAGGCACTTTGTCAACGGAGCAAAAAGCGCCATAAAGAATCATTCAAGTTATCTTCCAACTCACTAAAACCTCGACAAATGTGATAAGCAAGGCACGCTCGAAGTATATTGAAGATACAAATGAAAGTTGAAAAACGTCTACGGCCGTATTTGCCCTCTTAAGCGGAATAAATTATTTATTTGTTCACTTACTTTGAGTTCGACGTCGTAAACGTGCTTTATTTGTCGTGACCAGAACTTTGCTGCGATGTCTGTCCTGTTTACTCTTTTGACACGAAATACATGGTTGTTGTCGTAAAGTTGACGTCCTTTCTCGAGTGTCGGTGGTCGAAAATGGGCCTTAATGTTTTCAATTGCCTTAAAAACCACAGTTTAGAACGCCCGACTTGTTTCAAATGAGCGCCGCAGAAGCATGCCTTCGTAGAAGTGGCCGCCTCGGTGTTTCGCGGAACTGACACGGCGGCGCTGACGGCTGAGCCGATCGCTGCGCCGCCTGACCATTGAAGGGAGCCTATAGGCACTAATTAGGCTACCGCGCAGGCCTGCTTTCTTTTTTTTTTCTTTTTGAAGTATCGACTGGAAAAAAATTCCACGTACGGCTTACGGCCAAAGATTAGCATATAGAATGGCTAACTAAAACCGTTTTCGGCGCTCGAGGTCCGACTGCAATAAATGACCCCGTACCAATTACTCCGAATTCTGTTGCGCGAGGAAGGCGGAAACCTGAATAGAATGTTGCACTGCAGTTTACTCTTTTTTTTAAAAATCTATACCAATGCTTCCCGTAAATCTAAGTACAAGGCGCCGGATGGGGCAGGTATGCTTTACTTGTTTGAAGCGGCAAACAGGAAGGTTACATATGTTGCTTCGTCTGCGTTTCGCAAAACCTACTGATAGAAAACTATATGCGCAACAATACACACGAGAGATGCATGTTGCTTGAAGAACGAGAAAAATGTTTTTTCTCCAAAGGGAACCGTACAATAATGTAGTAGAATGAAAGCCGACACTGCGGCCGCAATGCACGCGCAATCACCGAGCGGCATTAAAAAATAATAAAAATATATAAAAGGAAAGGAATTTATTCTTAAGGCATAAATACATGTCATATGCAATTATGAACCCCATTTGATCGGTCTCAACGCAAATACCAGCGCGCGAAGTTGTACGAATGATCCTGCCGAGCAGTATCGCCAGCAATTTACAACGGCGCGACCTTGATGCGGCCCAATCCACTTCGACCGCAGCGCCGCCCCAGTATTTTTCCACGTCGGGCGCCTCACTGCAAAGCATGCGCCGCCCCAGCCGCTCGTCCCACTCGACCATATTCTAGTATACTCTACCTCCGGTAGGGAACCGCGAGGGGGCGCGCGCTGTCGTTGACTATAATGCAGCATTAATGAAACACAGAGCACTGTGGGGCCACAATAAGTATGAGGTGGTGCGTGGAATCTGGAAAGGAGTTATGGTGCCAGCGCTAACATTCGCAAATGCCATTATATGCTTAAAATCGGATATATTGGCGGGTTTGGAAGTTAACCAAAGATCAGTAGGCCGGTTGGCTTTGGGAGCACACGGTAATACGACAAATGAGGCAGTGCATGGAGACATGGGTTGGGCCTCTTTTGAAGTCAGAGAAGCACAAAGCAAAATTAGTTTTGAAGAAAGGCTCAGGAACATGGATGAAAATAAATGGGCAGCTAAAGTGCACAAGTATCTCTACATGAAAAGCGTGGACACAGAATGGAGGAAGAGGTCAAGGAAGTTGGCAACCAAGTACAGGATAATCGAAGCTGTAAATAGACAACCAGGGGTCATCAGAAAGAAAGTGAGAGAAATAGAGACCGTGAATTGGATGCAAAGAATGGAAACGAAAAGGACAATGGAGATTTACAAGAATGAGAAGAAAGAAATTAGAAGGGAAACTCTGTACGATAACACAAAGGGCAGTGCCTTGCTATTTGAGGCTCGAGCCGGTTGCCTAAGGACGAAAACATATCGGAACAAATATTCGGAATTAGATGAGACATGTGTATGCTGCAGTAAAGATCCAGAGACCACTCAGCACATCCTAATGGAATGCGACGGGATCCACCCAGCGAGAACCGTAGGTAACGTGCAACTCCCAGAAGCGCTTGGGTTTAAAGTGGAAGGAAACATAAACAGATCAGCCGTAGAGATCAGCAAGAGACGATTAGAGTACTGGTGGAAAAAAAGTAGGGAAAAGATGGATGCGACCTGATCTCTTAAAATCATAGGCAGCGGTACAAGGTAAATTTTTGAAAAAGAAAAATAATGATAGGTATACAAAAATGCAAGATAAAGAACATGTATAGTATACCTGATTAAATCAAGCAGGCTAGGTGACTATTTGTCGCCGCCCCGTTTCAAAGGGGATGCCAATAAATCATCATCATCATCATCATATTAGGGTGCCTCGATGCCCAGCGCTGTCGTCCAGGGTGGAGACAACCCCGCTGGCGCCGCCATATTGTGTCACACGAGCTGAGACTCGGCTACGCTTGCGTTCATAAAGTGTTACTCGCGGCGCGCTTCCAAGTGCTTTGCCTTGATGAGGATTTTTTTATCGGTGTCCCATCTGCATATCTTTATAACCAATAGCCGTTAACTCGTCGAAGGTCGAAGACGTAAATGTATGGCGCCGGGAACTCAAGTTGGAACCCAAGTTGCCTAATTCAATCACATTTAATATGCCGTGTGTATGTTTAAAATACGCACTATTTCTTTTTTGCGCTTCGATGCTTGGTATATAAGGTTTGCGACCCCCTGTGTGTGGAAGTTTTTCTTTTTCGCTGTTGTATTTTGGTTTACACGTCACGCCTCCTTTACCGTAGCCAACCACTCGCGCACGGCGGTTAGTTTCCCTTGCGTTGCGCGTGCTCTTCGCGTTCGTTGCAATTATTTGACGATATCTACGCGCAATTTTTGCTTTTTTTGCCCACAAAACTGTGTGCTGACAGGATTAAGCTGGTGTAAAAATAACTGCGATGTGAAAATAAGGTTTAGTTAGTGCTGTAGAGAAAAATGTAACGTAACTTGTCTGTGTCAATCTTGCGTAGTACACACAAGAAATCAAACGATGCACAAAATACATTTACTTATAATGTCTAGTACAATCAATCATGAAAGAGATATGTACATGAAAAATTATATGTACTGTGTGGCGCCCGAAGGTTATGTTGAAAGACGAGATAAAAAATTAATTCGCATGGTAGGCTCGACACACAATTCGGGATAGAGAGAGTTTTTTTTTATTTATTCATTACATGGGGGGGGGGGGGTTCAAGTGAGTACATCAACCTTATTACACACAATATAAATCGAAAACAAGAATGCCAACAAGAAAACGCAACCGCGGGTAATATTAATCAAGATATCCAGCCAGAATACATACATCAGCTACCATCGAATACGTCGCATCAGCCAAACACATCGATGGCGAGTACAGAACATTTCATAAATAACCATTAGAACACTGATAACTACATTGAAAAAAAAAAACAACACTGCATACATATCACGTACAAAAACCGTAAATGAAACTAAGACAGTCAAATACAGATTAGCAATGTTTTTCACTTCGAAAATATAGTCCATGATGATGTAGGGCTGTTGACTTTAACAGACGGCGCCCATCCTATCGATTTCCCTCGTACTGGTCCTCTTCAAAGTGTTCTAAGTACAGGTAAAACAACAAAAGTGATTATTGATATGAAAAGTTACCTTGTAAATACAGAGAACCCATTACAGTGCTTAAAAATAAATTTTAGCAGAAGCAATGCTGTATTACCTCGCTTCACACGTTTCGAAGAAATGCACAGGCTACAACAGACACCATGCCAGAAAGCGCCGAAACATTTTGGTCACATGATGCCCCTTAACTCTACTACACCTGGGCATACCGTGCACAGGCATTTAAAGACCGTCACAGTACCCACTATGATCGGGAATGAGCACGAATGACCGTCGGCTTACGATCACCACGCTACAAATATGTACAAGTCTAAAAAATCAGCTATGTAACGTAACACCATGAGGTCCGCAAGATATCTCCTGAGAAATCAGAGAAAATCACAATGTTTCGCTTACCACGTACAAAACAGCCGCTCTCCCCAGACGAAGCACTGCGTTCTTTAGTCCCAAATAACCAGTACCGAAAAAAGAAAAAAAAAAAAAAAAAGGAACAAGACACACACACGATGTGTGCTTCCCGTGAAAAAGGAAAATAGGTGGCTTACGTGACGATTCCTAGCTAATGTAAGACTATTTCGCGGCTAAGCATCTTTGTCAGTCCTTAAAATAAGGGTACAGACTGCGCCCATCAAAACGAAAAAAGCCTATGCGACGCGCGCTCGCAAACTCAGACAGCATCGGTGCAGTGCTTACTTAGTTCGTGAGCGAACGTAGGTACGTGAGCGAGGATCAGAGAATACTTTCTTAGTCTCTGGTGCGGTAGTCTAAACATTCTTGACACTTACCTCGCAAATGCAGGAGTTATCCGTTGCCTTCCAGTGATCGCGCTTTACTTGGGCTTTCCATCTCTTCCGTCGCTCTGGGTCCCGGGGGAAGCGAAAACAACGCAGTCCTTTACGCGTCGATCCGGCGCACTTGGGAACACAACAGCCCGTCATGTCGACACGATGCACTTGATAGCTTGTCAGTCATGCGGCTGAACACTGTCTAGCAAGTAGAAGCGTCCGCGAAGCATCCGCGCGCACTGTGCCTCGAACTCAGCACCGGCACCAAGCAATCGCAACGGCTCGCTGTGACGCAATACGGCGTCGCAGCGAGAAAGCGGCGGTAGAGTGACCTAGAATATGGGAGAGTGTCCAAAGCGCCGGCTCCGGCGAGGGCCTTTTTCTGTGAACTGCCGCGCCGCGCCGCTGCTGCTCCGGACCCGTGGGCTTTAAAAGGGACTTTAGGATATGCTGGCGAACAGCGCCGCGAACGGCAGCTGTCAGAGCACTGGTACAGTGTACTAGAAGTGTACATGACCAGTGCTACAGTGTACCTTCTAGTACACTGTAGCACTGGTCATGGAGGTAAAAAATACTAGGAGGGGGCGTCACGTGATTCCGCTAGCCTCGGCAAGCCAACCTCCTCTGAAGCCACCCCTCCCTCTCTCAGGGGCCCCGTGCGCGGTGCCTTATGGGGCGGAAAAGGCCCACAAGGTTGCCGGAACATTCGTGATTGTTTGGTACGTGGTAACTTTTAGTGGCGCCTGCCGTCACTGGCTTGGAGGCCCGTATGCGGGTGGTGGTTTTCTGCTACTGCGCGCGTCGTTCTTCGCTTCAAATGCGATGCCTTGAAACGTGGAGCAAGACTGGGGCGCCTGACTCATGAAGACAGAAAATTTTCAAGACGTCACTTGCGCTTACCACCGCGGTTAGTGGAGTTGCCAGCGCTCGCGGCTCGAAACCCGTCCACACGCCCGAGTGTCGTCTATTTTTCCCTCGTACTCAAGTTTCGTCAAATCAGCTGTTGTGCACCTTAAACTGCGGTGCGTATTATCGTGCTAATTTTTGTCCCGCTGTCTTGCACCTAAGAATTTGAGATGTTTGAAGGATGCTTTTTGGCGCATTTTCGCTTAGTCCACTAAGCGAAAATGCAACAAGAAACCTAGCTCTGCTGTGCGTCTTTTGTTTTGAGAAAAATAAATAGCATTAGCCTGCATTCTAAACGCCGAAGTCGTCGCCGTTTATTCATATTTGCGTGCACTATTTTCTACGATTGTATGGTGCGACGACGCTGTTGATCGACGCGCCTCGGGGATTCACTATCGTTATGTAGTAAAGCAAATGGACGGAATTTGTGCATTATCTAGAGTTTATTCAGCTGTTTTCGAATGTGAGTATCGCTTCACAGCAGAATTATGTCCGAGAGTCAAACACTGCCAGGGGTACCCTTCTCTCTGCTAGTGTGAAATGGCATGAAAACTGAATACATATAGCGGCAAGGGAAAAATGGCAGCACCCAGGTGAAAATATGAAACTGGTAATGGACTGGGACCAATTGGTCCCAGCTGGTTCCAGACGGGGACCAGCTGGTTCCAGCTGGTTCTTAACTGGTCATTCATTTGCACTTGTGGATTCATTGTGTTGCTGGTGTGCTTGTACTCTGGAAAGCACATTTTTATGACAACAGTAATTGTTTCATTCTTTATTCAATGTTTATTGTACCTATAGACGTTTTCACGAGGGCGCTTCCGACGGTCTGGCGTGGAGAGTATGGGTCAGTGTTGCCTGTTCGGTCTGGACTGTGAGCTTGCCTTGCACTTGCATTGCGGAATGGTAGCTTTCCTTCGATGTTTCCGTTTATTTTTGTCACAAATGACTTACGCTCGTAAATAATGGCACATATACTCATCAAAAGGCTACAGGCCAGCACTGTGCAGTTTATGGGTGCACAAACAACCAGCGGAAAATAACGATTTTGGGGACTAAGTGTGTCCACAACACAGCACTCCGCGAGACCACTGCCGATGTGATATGTTCACGTTTCGCTGGTTTCCTGCATCACCTGAGGACTTGGCATTTCAGTCTAATGTGAACCAATGCACACATCAGTAAAATAACGCATTTTGGTAAACCTTTTTCGGCACATTTCCCACTAGGTTGCGAGAATTGTCAGCTCTTCGATGCAATATTTTCTCGTATGTAGTGGCAGAGGCTACATTTGTTATTCTTTCAAACACGACTTCATTCCACTGCCTAATACGGGGGCCACACGGCGCACTTTTGATCGTGATCGAGGCCGATCTGGGTCGAATTTCTTGGTCGCGATTGGCTTCTTTGCTCAATCTGCGGAAGGGAGCCAATCGCGGTCGAACATTCTGATCCAGATCGGTCTCGATCGCTATCAAAATGGCCGTGTGACACCGGTATAACACAAATTGAAGCACTCTGCGAGAGAACTAGTCGGTAAATACACTTCGCAACGATCTGGAAAAATCGTGTCCTATGGAAGATGTATGCAGACCCTGTGTCCACCAAAACATTGTCTCTGCGTTCACACGCACCCTGCGCGGCCCTGCCCATAAAGTTAATAACTTCAACAGTGTGGTGCTGCATCGAGCTCACCCATCTTTGAGCGTTGTCTGTGTGCTTGGGCAGCAAGAGAATGCAAAAACGAACGTGTCAACCTCATCAGCGCGGTCTAGCGCCAGTACTAGAGTTCGGGAACCGTAATGCGCTAACTGTGCATGGCGTAGAAACGCGCTAAATGAGCCCGCGCAAGTTAGAACGTAAAAAATGGTATTCGCATGGGTACGCGCGGACAATAGCATCATACTTTCAAGAATAACAGCAACGAAAAAAATAAATTATTCGCACAGTCGATCAAGTGAAATACTTACGTGCGTGCAGTGACCGCTTCACTGGCCACTAAGCGCTTTTCACTCACGGTCAGTAGTGGTTTGCAGTCATACGCATATGTATTTATTCGACAATTGTCAAGTCTCGACATTACTTTATTATGAACATTGCACAGAAACTAGAGAAAGAGCAGAGATGGCCTTAACGCGGCAATATTATTGGCTTATTTCGCTTCAGAGATAGCGCACATGAACAATTCTTTCCGTACGCGATATCTTCAATACAAACTTCGCGCACGATCTACGTTAAGGTTCACCGTGAGCGAAGCTTGTTCCAAATTCAGACATTCGAAAGAAAAGCCATTCCAGGTAAACAAACGTAAAAAATAGGTAAACAAATATATCTTTATAACAAGTCATGTTATAATCCATATTGGGATTGACAGTATGTATAAATAAATAACTACTAAATACTAAAAATAAAAATCTAGCACCTGGGCTGTATCAGTTGCGCTGGCATCTGTGATCACTGTCGCGCGTCGGTTCGCTGCAGGTACCGCGCTGCTCGATCGCCACGCTTATGCTTTGACATTTGGTTATAAGCACACTGCACCGCACCAGATCCAATAAATTTTGCATGATTGAGCTGTTCAGTTGCGTCGGAAGCGTATGGAGTAATCACCGCATATCAATCAACCACTGACACGCGTCGTCGGGCCGCCGGCGCCTGGTTCTAAGCATTGCCCGACAGCTACGTACGCGCCTGCTTTCGCTAAATGAGGCAACCCCCAACCGCGAAACCTAATGGTGATCAGATTCAATCGACGATACGGTCACATGTGTCCAGAAATAACAATGAAATATACCGCTGATTAGCACGCCAGGTCTCGACGAAGCAGACGCGGCTGCCGCCGCTACCGACGACGAAACACCACATCCACTGGCTGGGCTTGCTGTTGCAATGGCACACCACACTGAGCGCTCACGCGAGCACGTGAAACATGTAACAAGTCAAGCCGCACAACGGAAACGGAAGGCGAAACGGAAGAAAACAATCGAAATAATGCGCGGCGAAGATCACACAACCGAAGTGCAGCCGGCCTGCTCTCGCAAGGCGCACAGTCCAAAATGGTGGCATAACATGTTCTGACGCTAGACGTCGCCCGCGTCGGCAAATGGCGCTGCTCAAACGTCGGTTTGTGAAAAGGTCTTTAGAAGCCAGAAGATTTCACACAAATTTGTAATGTAATATATAATGTATTTCACATTCATAATACAAATGAAGTACATTGCAGAGTATATACACAAAAAATAATGAACAGCAAGTAGGAAAACTTATTGTGCCACTGCTCTATGGTATCAGTATAAGTCAGCATACTTGTATGCAACAGGACATTTGTATATAATAATGTTATACAAAGTAAACTATGTCACGCATAGTATTGGTACCTTTAATAAAACTCTTCAATGGGATCAGCTATCCTTGAATGTAACTGCTGCAGTTTAGCTGACAAATGCCTTGTAAGCAACATCTTCGCTACAGGGTTATAATTGTACAATATTTATATCTGCGATGTACTCACAAATATTTAAAGGGTTTGGTGATGGTGCATGTCAGAAAAATAGGCAATACATATTCAGAAATCGAAAAAAATAGAGTGGTAGTCCACAAAGTCAAAGATGAAAAAATTGATGCGAGGTCAGACCCACAAGCTAAGTACGTCAACATTGAAATACAATGCATTTTGCTGCAAGTAAAATGTACAACAAATCTTATGTTTTATCACATATCTACAAAAAAATCAGCACCTTCGAAGCTGAGCCAACACACCACAAAATTAAGAGGCGACGGCTCTATTACATTGTGAACCTCAAATGAATGAATATTTCACGGTATTTAAAACACCCATTGAGTGGTATACACCAAATGTTCGTGGTTGCAGTGAATCTGGCCTCATAAAAGGCTACTGTAAAGCAAATAAACAGAGTGAGCACATTCAATTATTTTGGAAGTAGTAAAACCAACGGTATTCCAGGTGACCGAGGCAAATTTCCACAAAGGTCAGGTAAAAGGCATACAGGATCAAACTTTGAAAAATACATTGTCATCCTCAATAGTATACTTAGCTCACGCCTAATGCATTGAGAGCATTCATAGCATGCCCATGTCATCGCACAGTTTGCTCTAGTGAAAGGTAGGCCAGCTAACCTACCGTCATTGTCCATACTGTTTAGCTTGGTGCTGAACAGAACAATTGTTTAAGCAGAATTCGCATGCAGGTGATTCAAGCTACAGCATTCAGCAAGACAACAAGTATGTACTTGCGCAATTTACAATAAGGCATCATATTTCTCCCCTAAAAAAAGTTTGATGTCTGCATACAACGCTCTTGAACAATATATGCGCTTTACAAAGTCACTAAAAAAACAAATGCCTTAACACAGAACTTGGGGTGAGGTGGGGGGAAGGTTCGTGGTTTGCACTCGTGAAGCGCTGGCTTCACGAGTGCAAAGGTGCGGGTCTGATTCCCAGATGTAGTTGCATTCCTGTGAGCGCAGAATGCAAATGCGGTTGTGTACTTGAGTTAAGATACATGCCGAGGAACCTCCAGGCAGTCAAAATTAATCCAGAGCCCGCCCTGCGTCTACTACAAACAAATACGTACCCTTCACCCGCCCGCCTCCACCTTATATTCCCTGAAGTTTACAGTACCCCCAACTGCCGGTGCTGTGGCACTCACCCGGCTATGCTTCTGCATATGCTGTGGGAGTGCCCAGCACAGTACACACATATTAACACCACGACCCTCTCGTCGAGGCTGCGTGAGGCTCTGCGGAGCTCCGCCCTCGACGACCAAATCTGGGCGACCCAGCACGCCCGTGAGGCGGCGGCGAGGCAAGCCCTCGACGTCCCCTCATGGGACGCTTAGGGCCGGTCATCATAAAGTGCTGGTTCTACAAGAAAAGTTTATTCCTCCTCCTTAACACAGAACCTGGTGGGACTGCCGAAGTTGATAGATAAAGGAATTAATTGTGTGAGCCATCACGAACATAATTTAACCCTGAGGAAACTTGTGTAGCAGTTTTTCCTGTACTGCGAGTCACAGCAGCTAAATAATACAAGTCATGGTGGCTCAGTGGCAATAGTGCTTCATGAGTGCAAAGTTGCGGGTCTGATTCCCAGATGTAGTTGCATTTCTGTGAGTGCAGAATGCAAATGCGGTTGTGTACTTGAGTTTAGATACATGCCGAGGAACCTCCAGGCGGTCAAAATTAATCCAGAGCCCGCCGCTATGGCATCTCTTAGAGCCCATGTATTGCCTTGGAATTTTAACTTATTGCATGATGAGTCAGGTGTATTCTACCCACAGTGCTACTTGCCAATGACAGGTTAGAAAGGTTCATGCACCCTAACTATGCTTTGTCAGTGTGCAGCCAAAGCAAATGACCAACATGAATGCGAGGTTTGTATTTCTCTACACAAGGCACCAGCTTGGTTCACCACGTCAATTGACTGCCATGGCGGCACAGCGCTTGTGGAACTATGCTGTCATGTTCATAATAATGTAACCATTCTAATTCAATAGTATGCCTTTTTGCGCTCTCAGTGATCTAAGCAGTGCCCTGCCTATGATATCACCAAGACCAGCTGCAGTCGGTCCTAAACAGTGGATGATTAAACAAAAAGAATATAACCAAGCAAAAGGGATCCTGCTCCTCTGCACAAGGTTGCAGGCACTATCCTCACCTTAGCGGCCACACATTGTTGTGGCAACATTAAAAAAGTCCAATGTACTGTTCACCTGCCAAATGAAACAGCTCAAGTGGTCCGATTTACCCCTAGTCCTCCAATATATACAACATGATTGATGACCACTGTGTGGTGTTTGCCTGCGAAGCCCTTAAAACAACAAGTAGGCCATGCGCTTTGATGTAAAAAATTTCGAGTAGTTGTAAATAATTAGCCAATGATAGTACAAAAATTTCTACATTTATTGGCCCTTGAACTGCGTCAGCTTTGTGTGCTTTTGCCTAATTCTTTCTGATGGAGACGTTCCGTTGTCATCTTGGCAACGTAGCGCAGTCTCACATCTAGGTACTTATCTATGATTGCCCTCACAAGATGGGATGTGTGGCATTCAAGCGGGTGATTTTCGAGCATGTGCTGATCTAACACTTTAAAGAAGTCCTTGCCGACAAAGGTTGTCATAGTGGCCATTGCAACTTTAGTTGCAAGCCTTTGGGATGGTAGTGGCGAGCACACCAGAGCCCTACGCAGCTCTTTCTCACATTGTCTGCAAATGTTCAGAACATCATTTGAAGCGTAGATCAGTCCACCTCTCGTTTTTCGACGAATCAGGGAATATGCAGGCATGGATGGAGGAGTTGACACCTTTAGTGCAGAAGCACACTGATCGCACTGGAGGTGAAGCAGTAAGCTGCGAACTACAAACCCGGCTATGTGCGCATCAATTGCATCTCCAAGCTCAGACACCCTGCCTGGGTCGGCAGAGTAGTCATGATCTTGTAAAATTGCTTCCGTGACTGGTTCACTGGCTGCAGGGCTTCTCTGAGAGGCAGTGAGGTTAATCGATGAGGATGGTTTTTCAGAGGAGCTTACAAAGAGAATTTCGATGTGTTCTAATGGCAAGCAATTTCCACCATCAATGTCCTTGACCTCATTGTGAAATATCAGACGCTTGAATGCTGCTGCAAACTGCTTTGCTGTTGGGTTGTCATTGCAGCGCCCAAATGATCTTATTGCAGCAAAAAATAGCTCAAGGTGGTCCTGGCTGAGCTTGGAGGTCAGAAGATATGCCAATAGGGCCATTTTCTGTAACCAAGTGGTTGTATAGACGAATGGCATTGTCTAAGCAGACCACAAGCCAATGAAGCCTGTCTTTCGGTTGGTCTCTATCATTAGTTTACCAGCTGCAGATTCCCTAAGTGAGCAAAAGTAGGCCTTCAGTTCTTCGACATACTCAGTGACACGAGTCACATTTTCAGGACACAGTGGCCTTTTCCAACCTTCTTGCCTTGGATGTCCTGAATTTAAAATGTCAAATGCGTTGTTTACATGTCTAATAAACTTTTCTGTTGGCAACGAATTTGAAAATTTTGGGATTTTTCGAGCTCTGCATTCACCAAGAGCTCTGCT